>NC_133332.1:306768927-306991133 GCF_042186555.1 Aquarana catesbeiana | reverse complement strand
AAACCAAAGATGTCATATACAGTGAGGGGAAAAATTATTTGACCCCCTGCTGATTTTGTACGTTTGCCCCACTGACAAAGAAATGATCCGCATTTTAATGAGTGAAATAAGTATTTGATCCCCGATCAATCAGCAAGATTTCTGGCTCCCAGTTGTCTCTTAAAGGGAGTGCTCCTAATCTCAGCTTGTTACCTGTATAAAAGACACCTGTCCACAGAAGCAATCAATCAGTCCGATTCCAATCTCTCCACCATGGCCAAGACCAAAAGAGCTGTCCAAGGATGTCGGGGACAAGATTGTAGACCTACACAAGGCTGGAATGGGCTACAAGACCATCGCCAAGCAGCTTGGTGCGATTATTCGCAAAAATGGAAGAAACCCAAAATAACTGTCAATCTCCCTCAGTCTGGGGCTCCATACAAGATCTCACCTCGTGGAGTTTCAATGATCATGAGAACGGTGAGGAATCCGCTCAGAACTACACGGGAGAATCTTCTTAATGATCTCCAGGCAGCTGGGACCATAGTCACCAAGAAAACAATTGGTAACACACTACGCCGTGAAGGACTGAAATCCTGCAGCGCCCGCAAGGTCCTCCTGCTCAAGAAAGCACATGTACAGGTCCGTCTGAAGATTACTAATGAACATCTGAATGATTCAGAGGAGAACTGGGTGAAAGTGTTGTGGTCAGAGGAGACCAAAATCGAGCTCTTTGGCATCAACTAAACTCGTGTTTGGAGGAGGAGGAGGAGGAATGCTACCTGTGACCCCAAGAACACCATCCCCACCGTCAAACATGGAGGTAGAAACATTATGCTTTCGGTGCGTTTTAAGGGGACAGGACAACTTCACAGCATCAAAGGGAAGATGGACGGGGTCATGTACCATCAAATCTTGGGTGAGAACCTCCTTCCCTCAGCCAGAGCATTGAAAATGGGTCGTGGATGGGTATTCCAGCATAACAATGACCCAAAACACATGGCCAAGGCAACAAAGAAGTGTCTCAAGAAGCAGCACATTAATGTCCTGGAGTGGCCTAGCCATTGTCCAGACCTTAATCCCATAGAAAATATGTGGAGGAAGCTGAAGGTTCGAGTTACCAACGTCAGCCTCGAAACCTTAATGACTTGGAGAGGATCTGCAAAGAGGAGAAAATCCCTCCTGAGATGTGCAAACCTGGTGGGGCCAACTACAAGAAACGTCTATTTCACTCATAATAGTACAAATCAATTTATAACTTTTTTGAAATGCGTTTTTCTGGATATTTTTGTTGTTGTTCTGTCTCTCACTGTCAAAATAAACCGACCATTAAAATTATAGACCGATCATTTCTTTGTCAGCGGGAAAATTTACAAAATCAGCAGGGGAACAAATACGTTTTTCCCCTCACTGTACATCCATTAAAAGCCCAGAATTAAGCTGGAGTTTGGCTTCAATTTGTTAGTGCATCTAAATCTGCTAATACATTTAACACTCCCCTCCCCCCCAGGCTGACAATGCTGCTGTGCCTCCTGTTCTCTTTCCTCCAGAGTTGTGTCTCACTAATACAGAGGGTGCGTTACCGGCCAGATCTGATCCCCTATCAATCAGCAAGATTTCTGGCTCCCAGGTGTTTTCTATATAGGTAACGAGGTAAGATTATGAGCACTTTTTTTTAAAGGGAGTGCTCCTAATCTCAGCTTGTTACCTGTATAAAAGACACCCGGGGGGGGGGGGGGGGCAAGCCTAAAAAAAAATAACGAATGCAACCACCACATCTAATGATTGGTAAGCTGCAATACTGTATATTATTATTATTATTATTATTATTAATAATAATAAAAAATATATAATAATAATAAAAAAAGAGAACAAATGCAACCGCCACATCTAATGATTGGTAAGCTGCAATAAGGTATATTATTATTATTATTATTATTATTAATAATAAAAAATATATAGTAATAATTATTATGTTATTCACATTATATTATTATTATGGTGTTATTTTTATATTTGTATTATTATTATTATTATTATTAAATAATAATCCTACCAATAATAATATACAGTATTGCAGCTTACCAATCAGATGTGTTTATTATATTTTTATTAATAATAATAATATTATACCTCATTATTAATAAAAAAATAAATCATAATAATATAATGTGAATAACATAATATTTATTACTATTTATTTTTTATTAATAATAAGGTATATTATTATTATTATTATTATTAATAATAAAAATATAATAAACACATCTGATTGGTAAGCTGCAATACTGTATATTATTATTGGTAGGATTATTATTTATTAATAATAATAATAATAATAATAATAATAATACAAATATAATAATAATAATAATAATAATAATACAAATATAAAAATAACACCATAATAATAATAATAATAATAATATAATGTGAATAACATAATATTTATTACTGTGTTATTTTTATATTTGTATTATTATTATTATTATTATTATTAATAAATAATAATCCTACCAATAATAATATACAGTATTGCAGCTTACCAATCAGATGTGTTTATATTTTTATTATTAATAATAATAATAATAATAATAATAAACACATCTAATGATTGGTAAGCTGCATTACTGTATATCAATATTATTAGTAGTATTATTTAATAATACAAAAATAAAAACATAATAATAATAATAATATACTAATAACATAATTATATTTTTTTATAACACAGTAACACACCTCCAGTTTTAGTGAGACACAACTCTGGATGAACGAGCACAGGAGGCACAATAGGCATCCGCATTGTCAGTCTTGGGGGGGGGGGGCTTGGTGTTAGATGGACTAGCAGATTTAAATACACTAACATTTAGTTTTTTTTTTTGGGGGGGGGGGGGGGTTATTACCGGCTTTAAAATGGACAAATCCAAATATAAAGCTGCAATAGCACAAAAAAAAAAAAAAGATCCACCTTGTATCAAAAAATAGCCAACATGCTGCAGGCAGGAAGATATAATTCGTTACTTCCCCCCTTCCCCCCAGCGATCAATCAGACTGTCCATTGTAACTTTGTAGCAAGTCACAAGGGGAGATGACGCAGCAGGGGCTGATCTGTGTCAGACATTTTGTGAACACAGCAAAAAAGACTGCACATGCACCAGAATTGTGTTGTCTCTAAGCAGGCGCCACAGTCTAGGAGGTAGGTGGTGAGCCTGGATGATGCCTGAACAAAGATGGCGCTGTGCTTTTGGAGAAAAAAGCAGATGAAGGCTCGGGGGGGGGGGGGGGGGGGGGGGAGTACTATGCAAGGCAAAACAGACGTGAAGTGTTACACTGACACATGATTGAGCATTCCAGACTTCACATGACGAGTATATCTGATGACAGGGATGCTTATATATAGAATTTAGTGTAGAGAACACAAGCAGACGAGGCCGGCATACGGACGCATTGCCCCAGATAATACCCAGCGAGGGATTGCTCATGGCAGCCATTCATACCATTGTGGTGGGAACAGAAATCACACACATACGTTATGCCAGCTGTTATTTGGGAAAAAATACACAAATGGGGACCCCAGACTTCCATTATTCCGGTGATATCTATAGGACGGGACAGTGCCGGCCGGGAACACACATTCATACCGTTCCATAATCAGCATTTATTGCAGCTCTAGACAAAGACTCAGATCATCCCATAATGAATCCTCATCCTATAATGAGGAGGACAGTCAATAAAACGTGAATTACTGGAGATGGATGTGTCATTTTAATTGCTGCTCTAATTATCTCACACAATTATCGCTACACCTACATGACATCAGTCCAGGCAAGGAACTCCCAGCAGCCAGGTGTGGGGCTATAGAATGGGCAGCCAGGTGGGGGGCTATAGAATGGGCAGCCAGGTGGGGGGCTATAGAATGGGCAGCCAGGTGGGGGGCTATAGAATGGGCAGCCAGGTGGGGGGCTATAGAATGGGCAGCCAGGTGTAGGGCTATAGAATGGGCAGCCAGGTGTGGGGCTATAGAATGAGCAGCCAGGTGTGGGGCTATAGAATGGGCAACCAGGTGTAGGAATATATTATGGGCAGCCAGGTGTAGGGCTATAGAATGGGCAGCCAGGTGTGGGGCTATAGAATGGGCAGTCAGGTGTGGGGCTATAGAATGGGCAGTCAGGTGTGGGGCTATAGAATGGGCAGCCAGGTGTGGGGCTATAGAATGGGCAGCCAGGTGTGGGGCTATAGAATGGGCAGCCAGGTGTGGGGCTATAGAATGGGCAGCCAGGTGTGGGGCTATAGAATGGGCAGCCAGGTGTGGGGCTATAGAATGGGCAGCCAGGTGGGAGGCTATAGAATGGCCAGCCAGGTGGGAGGCTATAGAATGGGCAGCCAGGTGGGGGGCTATAGAATGGGCAGCCAGGTGTGGGGCTATAGAATGGGCAGCCAGGTGTGGGGCTATAGAATGGGCAGCCAGGTGTGGGGCTATAGAATGGGCAGCCAGGTGGGAGGCTATAGAATGGGCAGCCAGGTGGGAGGCTATAGAATGGGCAGCCAGGTGGGGGGCTATAGAATGGGCAGCCAGGTGTGGGGCTTTAGAATGGGCAGCCAGGTGGGGGGCTATAGAATGGGCAGCCAGGTGTGGGGCTATAGGGTGAGCAGTCAGGTGGGGGGCTAGAGGGTGACTGATATAACATTTGTAGGGTGATAGTTGAAGGATGATCAGGTATAGGGTGTAGGATGTATAGTTGTAGGTTGATATGAAAGGTGTAGGGTGACATGACAGGTATTGGATGATATAACTTTTGTAGAGTGTACAGGTTATAGGGTGATAAGACAGGTGCAGGTTGTACATTTGTAGGGCATACAGGTGTAGGGTGACATGACAAGTGTGACGTGTGTAGGTACAGTTATAGGCCAATATGGCAGGTGAAGAGTGTATAGGTGTAGGGTGATATAAGAGAAGTAGGGTGATATGACAGGTGAAGGTTAATGAGACAGGTGTAAGGTGTATAGGTGTGGGTGATATAGCAGGTAAAGGGTATACAGGTGAAGGGATATTGGTCAGGTGAAGGTCAGGTGTAGGGTGATATAACAGTTGTAGGGTGTAATGCATGATTTAGCGCAGTGATGGTGAACCTTGGCACCCCAGATGTTTTGGAACGTGCTCAACTACACTGCAGAGTGCATGAGCATCATGGGTAATGTAGTTCCAAAACATCTGGGGTGCCAAGGTTCACCATTACTGGTCTAGGGAGACAGCTGTAGCTTGTACAGGTGTAAGATGATATGCCAGTTGTAACATGTACAGGTGTAGGGTGACAACTGATGGGTGATATGACAGGTGTAAAGTGTACAGATGTAGGGGGACAGTTTCAGAGTGATCTATCAGATGTAGGGTGATATAACAGATGTAGTGATACGTTGAAAAGTGATATCAAAGTTGCAGGGTGATATGACAGGTGTAGGTTGTACAGGTGTAGGGCGACAGTTGCAAGCAGTACAGGTGTAGGGTGATCATCCAAGTGTAGGGTGTACAGGTGTAAGCTGATATGGCAATTGTAGGGTGTACAGGTGTTGGGCAACAACGATAGGTATAAGGCGATATGACACTTGTAGAGTGTACAGGATGTGATATGACAGTTGTAGCATGATATGATGGGTGTAGGATTATCAGTCAGGTGTAGGGTGTATAGGTGCACAATGAAATGTCATATGTAGGGTGTACAGGTGCAAGGTGATTAGTCAGGTGTGGGGTGATATGACAGGTGTAAGATGTACAGATCCACAATATGACAGGTGTAGGGTGTAAAGGTGTACGATATGACAGGTGTAAAGGGTGTACAATATGACAGGTGTACAAATGTACAATATGTACAGGTGCACAATGATATGTCAGTTGTAGGGTGTACAGGTGCAAGGTGATAGTTGAAGACTGATCGGTCAGGTGTGGGGTGTAAGTGTAGGGTGTACAATATAACAGGTGTAGGGTGTAAAGGTGTACGGTGTAAAGGTGTACAATATGACAGGTGCAGGGTGTACAATATGACAGGTGCAGGGTGTAAAGGTGTACAATATGACAGGTGCAGGGTGTACAGGTACAAGGTGATTAGTCAGGTGTAGGGTGATAATTGAAGACTGATCAGTCAGGTGTGGGGTGATATGACAAGTGTAGGGTGTACAGGTGTACAACATGACAGGTGTAGGGTGTACAGGTGTACAACATGACAGGTGTAGGGTGTACAATATGACAGGTGTACAGTGATATGCCAGTTGTAAGGTGTACAGGTGCAAGGTGATTAGTCAGGTGTGGGGTGATATGACAAGTGTAGGGTGCAAAGGTGTATAATATGACAGGTGTAGGATGTACAGGTTACAGTATGACAGGTGCACAATATACAATGATATGTCAGTTGTAAGGTGTACAGGTGCAAGGTGATTAGTCAGGTGTGGGTTGTTAGGACAAGTGTAGGGTGTACAGGTGTACAATATGACAGGTGTAGAATGTAAAGGTGTACAATATGACGGGTGTACAGGTGCACAATATGACAGGTGTGGGGTGTAAAGGTGCACAATATGACAGGTGTAAGGTGTACAATACGACAGGTGTAAAATCTAAAGTTGTACAATATTACAGGTGTAGGGTGTACAGGTGCACAATGATATGTCAGTTGTAAGGTGTACAGGTGCAAGGTGATTAGTCAGGTGTGGGGTGATATGACAAGTGTAGGGTGTACAATATGACAGGTGTAGGGTGTACAGGTGTAGGGTGATATGACAGGTGTAGGGTGATTGACAGGTGCACAATGACAGGTCAGTTGTAGGGTGTACAGGTGCAGGGTGATTAGTCAGGTGTGGGGTGTTAGGACAAGTGTAGGGTGTAATGGTGTAAGGTGTACAATATGACAGGTGTAGAATGTAAAGGTGTACAATATGACAGGTGTACAATACGACAGGTGTAAAATCTAAAGTTGTACAATATGACAGGTGTAGGGTGTACAGGTGCACAATGATATGTCAGTTGTAAGGTGTACAGGTGCAAGGTGATTAGTCAGGTGTGGGGTGATATGACAAGTGTAGGGTGTACAATATAAGAGGTGTAGGGTGTACAGGTGTAGAGTGATATGACAGGTGTAGGGTGAAAAGGTGCACAATGATATGTCAGTTGTAGGGTGTACAGGTGCAAGGTGATATGACAGGTGTAGGGTGATATGACAGGTCTAGGGTGATATGACAGGTCTAGGGTGATATGACAGGTCTAGGGTGATTGACAGGTGTAGGGTGATTGACAGGTGTAGGGTGATTGACAGGTGCACGACAGGTCAGTTGTAGGGTGTACAGGTGCAGGGTGATTAGTCAGGTGTGGGGTGTTAGGATAAGTGTAGGGTGTAAAGATGTGCAATATGACAGGTGTACAAATGTACAATATGACAGGTGTAGTGTGTACAATATGACAGGTGTAGGGTGTAAAGGTGTACAATATGACAGGTGTAGGGTGAAAAGGTGTACAATATGACAGGTGTAGGGTGTAAAGGTGGACAGGTGTAGGGTGTAAAGGTGTACAATATGACAGGTGTAGGGTGAAAAGGTGCACAATGATATGTCAGTTGTAAGGTGTACAGGTGCAAGGTGATATGACAGGTGTATGGTGTACAATGATATGATGGGTGTGTGGGGTGTACAGGTGTACAATGATATGATGGGTGATATGTAGGGTGTGTGGGGTGTACAGGTGTACAATGATCAGTCAGGTGTGGGGTGTACAGGTGATGGGTGATATGTAGGGTGTGTGGGGTGTACAGGTGATGGGTGATATGATGGGTGTGTGGGGTGTACAGGTGTACAATGATCAGTCAGGTGTGGGGTGTACAGGTGATGGGTGATATGTAGGGTGTGTGGGGTGTACAATGATCAGTCAGGTGTGGGGTGTACAGGTGATGGGTGATATGTAGGGTGTGTGGGGTGTACAGGTGTACAATGATCAGTCAGGTGTGGGGTGTACAGGTGATGGGTGATATGTAGGGTGTACAGGTGATGGGTGATATGTGGGGTGTACAGGTGATGGGTGATATGTGGGGTGTACAGGTGATGGGTGATATGTCAGGTGTACAATGATATGATGGGTGATATGTAGGGTGTGTGGGGTGTACAGGTGTACAATGATATGACAGTTGTAAGGTGTACAGGTGCAAGGTGATATGACAGGTGTATGGTGATCAGTCAGGTGTAGGGTGTACAATGATATGATGGGTGTGTGGGGTGTACAGGTGTACAATGATCAGTCAGGTGTGGGGTGTACAGGTGATGGGTGATATGTGGGGTGTACAGGTGATGGGTGATATGTGGGGTGTACAGGTGTACAATGATATGATGGGTGATATGTAGGGTGTGTGGGGTGTACAGGTGTACAATGATATGACAGGTGTGCCCCCTCCCCCCTCCTATCACACACATTACCCGTAGCTCTCCCCGGGGTCCATCCTTCCTCTCTCTCTCTCTCGGTGTCCCGGGATCCGGTGAAGGGTGTGGACAGGCGGATGCAGATCCCGGGAGGGGAGGATCGGGTGTCGGGCGGAGGAGGCTCAGTGATGGAGCTCCGGATCGGAGTGTCCGGTACACAGACGGGGCTGAGTGCCGGGGGGGGAGGAGTCACCAGCCGGGCGGAGGAGGGGGGGGATGCCGGGGAGGGGGAGGGGGACACGGACAGTCGGTACGATTCCTTCCACTATTGATCCGTCTTCACTCCCCGCAACACAACCCCCGGAGCCTGCCGGGAACAAGGCGGGACAGCGACCCCTGGCGGCCGCACACCGGCACTGCGCCCTACAGGACATTTCATGTGAGTGATCGGAAATGTCAACGTGTACTTTGTATCCATTTGTATATTTCTTCTATCATTTTGTTTATAAACCTTTTTTCATGTTTGTTTTTTTTTTTCTTTCTTATAATTAAAATGAATACAAACAAACAAAATACGTGCATTTTTGGCATCTAATTATTATTTTCCCAATAAATATTTTCTCCTGACAGCCCGGGACCCGTACTGCACAAAGACGATCGGTGCAATTTCTGACATCATCCCATATTTGTGCAATTGTTTATCAAATCTAGATTTCATGTTCATAAATTTTTTCCCCCCACCAGGATTAAAAAATGCCACGTTATGGCCACTAGGTGGAGCTGACGATCAAAGGAAATACACATTATGGCCGCTAGATGGAGCTGACGATCAAAGGAAATACACATTTTGGGGACCCTGATGTAAGGCAGACGCTCTCTAGGGAGTCTGATATAAGGAGGGGCTCTCTGGGGACCCTGATGTACAGAGGGGCTCTCTGGGGACCCTGATGTAAGGAGGGGCTCTCTGTGGGCCCTGATGTAAGGAGGGGCTCTCTGTGGGCCCTGATGTAAGGGGGGCTCTTTGGGGACCCTAATGTAAGGCAGAGGCTCTCTGGGGACTCTGATGTAGGGCAGAGGCTCTCTGGGGACTCTGATGTACGGGGGGCTCCCAGGGAATCCTGATGTAAGGGGGAGGCTCTCTGGGGACCCTGATGTAGGGCAGAGGCTCTCTGGGGACTCTGATGTACGGGGGGCTCCCAGGGAATCCTGATGTAAGGGGGGGGCTCTCTGGGGACCCTGATGTAAGGGGGGGCTCTCTGGGGACCCTGATGTAAGGCAGAGGCTCTCCGGGGACTCTAATGTAAGGGGGAGGTCTCTCTGGGGACCCTGATGTAAGGGTAGGCTCTCTGGGGACTCTGATGTATGGAGGGGCTCTCTGGGGACCCTGATGTAAGGGGGAGGCCCTCTGGGGACCCTGATGTAAGGGGGGGCTCTCTGGGGACCCTGATGTAGGGCAGAGGCTCTCTGGGGACTCTGATGTACGGGGGGCTCCCAGGGAATCCTGATGTAAGGGGGGGGCTCTCTGGGGACCCTGATGTAAGGGGGGGGCTCTCTGGGGACCCTGATGTAAGGCAGAGGCTCTCCGGGGACTCTAATGTAAGGGGGAGGTCTCTCTGGGGACCCTGATGTAATGGTAGGCTCTCTGGGGACTCTGATGTATGGAGGGGCTCTCTGGGGACCCTGATGTAAGGGGGAGGCCCTCTAGGGACCCTGATGTAAGGGGGGGCTCTCTGGGGACCCTGATGTAAGGGTAGGCTCTCTGGGGACCCTGATGTATGGAGGGGCTCTCTGGGGACCCTGATGTATGGAGGGGCTCTCTGGGGACCCCGATGTAAGGGGGAGGCTCTCTTACAGTGGAATGTTTTTACTTATGTTTTTTGTGCAATTGCATAAAGTTTATATACTGTTTTTGTGCGTGTTTGCAAAATTAAAGTGGGCCAGTCTGGATGAAGTCCAGGACCAAATTTTGGTCCCAGTCCAGCCCAGGTCAGGAGTATGTAACATACAGCAGCATAGGCTACATAGTGCTATGGTCAGGAGTATGTAACATACAGCAGCATAGGTTACATAGTGCTATGGTCAGGAGTATGTAACATACAGAACAGCTGACAGTGTGCTGTGGTCAGGAGTATGTAACATACAGCACAGTTTAGGGTATACAGAGGTCAGGAGTTTAACATACAGCACAGGTTACTGAAAGTGGACCTTCCCATAACTTCATCTGAATAAAGTTTTGATATGCCCCAATATACAGCAAGCAAATCAATATTCGGAAAAGCTCCACCTTTACCATTAAGGTTATGCTTAAACTACAGTCCAGGGACTTTTTCCTTTTGTACTCTGAAGGCTGTGCCATACATTGCATAGCCCCAGCCACTGAACACACATTACATAGTCTTGCCCAGTTTACTCTGTAAATTGTGCTGTACATTACGTACCCACTGTGCTGTATATTACATACCCCTGACCTCTGTGCTCCATAAGCTGTGCTGTATGTTACATATTCCTCACAGCTGCACTCTGTAAGCTGTACTGTATGTTACATACCCTCCATTGGTGCACTCTATAAGCTGTGCTGTATGTTACGCACTCCTGACCACAGCATTCTGTAAGCTGCACTGCAAATTATGTCATCCTGGCTGATTCACCGTGTAAGCGGTACTGTACATCACATACTCTTGACTACTGTATTTTCTAAGCTGTGTTGTACATTACACACTCCTGACCAAACTGTTCATTGTCCCAACAGTTGCTGCTTACTAATTAGTCCTCTAGTATTCCAAAGAAGTTCTTATTGAGGGCTCGTTCAAACCACGAGTGGCGTGCGAGCACGCATGCTTTTTTGCAGGTTGCTGCGCTTCCCTGCGCGTTGTGTTTTTTTGGGCTGCCCTATGTGCAGGATATAAATCGCGCTGCATCAAAAATGCATGGTACTGTGGTGGCATGCATTTTTTGTGAATGCATGCACCTTTGCTAGATGCCTGGAGGTGCCATTAACAAATGATGGGACCTGTGTGCATTTGCAAAAGGCAGTCTGTTTTTCTGCGGTGCGGGAAAATGCAGGAAAATGCGGGAAAACGCATGATTTTGCACGCATTTCTCTACCGCACCTGGTGTGAACAAGCCCTTAAGGTACACTCAAATGTTTTTATTTTGAGCCTTCATTCTGCCTGCATAAAGGCAATGTAATGGAATTTCATTAAAAAAAAAAAAAAAAAAAAGATCCATTGTTGTGAGGTTTATGTGTGTCTGCAAGGCTCTTGTTCATTACACAGCCCTTTAGTAACCTCCAAAGTCAGTTTAGCGGTAATAGTTGTTAGTTTGCCGGTAATTATTTTATATGAAGTATTATCATTTATGTATCAAAGGAGGTGATTCTGTTTTTAACCCCTTCCTTCCAGTGTTTGACTGTTCCCCATTCACTTGAAGGCAAAGAATATAATGGCCCCATCTGTAATGGCAGCCAATGCCCATCATTACCGTGCTATATAAACTACGACCAAATCCACCCCCACCCCATGTTCGCCACTTGATAAAGATTGCAATCATGTGGTGATCTCTGCAATGGAAATTGGTTTTATTGATTAGTCTAGTCTCATCTGAAGGTCATTGAAGACAGATGATTGATTATAGAAAGACATCAATGAGCGGAGAGCCTTACTAGAAAAGCTATTTATTAGAATGATCTCTTATACTCACTCAGTACTCTCCTCTCTAGTACTGATATTCATAGCCGGTTTCTAATTGGCCCAGCGGCGGAGGAAGGAAGAAGGGGGCCGAACTTCCGAGTGGCACCATCTCCGGAAGTGGGAAATGGTACCTGTCAAAAACAGGTCCCCGTTCCCCCCTCATCCCTGAAAGGTGTCAAATCTGGCACTGGAGGGGGGAGGAGACAGATAAGCAGAAGTTCCACTTTTGAGTGGAACTCCACTTTAAGCCCTGGTAAGGAAGTAGGAGCGGGGGTGTGGTCTAGTAAAATCGATGTATCCATTTAAGCAGAAATGAACAATAAAGCTGACCCAGGCCCCTCTATTTAGGTGATGAGTCCTGGACCCAGTACTACAGGACCAGTTGTATTGTCTTAATAGCGGCCCTGGTGATGACATCACTAGGTCTGTAATAAAGTATGTAGGGTAAAGTTAGGACCCCTGTCATGGGCATTTTCAGTTTCCCCAGAGATTGGTGAAAACCAAACAAAACCAAAGAAATTTTGGTACATTGGTAAATACCAGTTCGGGTCCTGGAGCACGGAGACTTTGTAGAGTCTTAAGAGGGATGAAGTCTCCAATCCTGGGTCCTGTTTTTGTGGACAACTGGCACACTCATTCTTAGAGAAGTGACTAGAGTTAAGGGCTCCACCTAGTGGACAAGGGAGGTCTTCGCACAGGAGTCAGAAGCGATCTACCTGGCAGTGCAGCAGGGAGTAGAGTTGGCCGAACAGTTCGAACAAAAGTTTGGCCCGAACATTGCCCGTTCGGCGAACACCTGAATTTGTGGGACGCTCAGCAGGATGTACAGTGCATTCTAAGCCCTGATTGGGCAAAGCTTTACCTATATAAGAACTGTGAAACGGCGGAGCCTGCAGTCGGCGATTTAGCCTTCATCACGAGCAGAGCTTTTTTTTTCTTTTTTTGGGTCCAGCGGTGGTGGTAGCATCATGATTGATGATGGATCTACACCAAGGGACATTGTTTTTTTTATTTTAATAAAGCAATTGTCAAAAACTGTGTGTTTTTATTTTCTTTTTGACACTTTTTTGCTGAATGGGTAGGGGTACAATGTACCCAATATCCATTCACATGGGGGGGGGGATCTGGGGGCCTTCTTGTTACAGGGGACTTTTGGATTCTGATAAGCCCCCCTGCCCGCAGACCCCCACAACCACCGCCCAGGGTTGTCGGGAAGAGGCAACTGTCCCCATCAACATCAAAGCAGCCCCCATGTTGAGGTCATGTGGCCTGGTATGGTTCAGGAGGGGGGGCGCTCTCTTGTCCCCCCCTTTCCTGGCCTGCCAGGCTACATACTCAGATAAGGGTCTGGTATAGATTTTGGGGGAGACCCCACACCTTTTTTTTTTTTTTATTTGGCGTTGGGTTCCCCTTAAAATCCATACCAGACCAGAAGGGGGGGGGGGGCCCACACCATTTATTAATTTTTTTTCTTATGCCGGCAATAGTATTGTATTTTTTTCCTTATAAATGTCAGTTTTGCTGCAGCAGGTTCTATACATGCTACAAATGCGCCACTTTACAGGCAGACGAAGAGGACCCCCCAGGCACTATATTTAAAGGAATTTTTCATTGTTATTGTTTCACTTTAAGCATCATTAAAATCATTGCTTCTTTAAAGAGAGCCTTTAAAAAAGTTTTTTTTTGCTTTGATACATGTCCCCCGGAGCAGTACCCGGGCCCCTATACCCTTTTTATGGCCAACTGCTTGCATATAAGCCTTCGAAATGGGCACTTTTGATTTTTCAAGTTTGGCTTCCATAGACTTCAATGGAATTCGCCGTTCAAGTCCAAACCATTGCAGTGTTCGAGAGTTCTAGAGCGAACTGAACAGGGGGGTGTTCGGCCCATTTCTATGCATAGAGTTCTGGAGGAGTCAAACAAGGGCCTGAAGAATGAGGACCGAGCAGCAGCACTCCAAGTATCAGCCAGGAGGCTGATGTACATTTGTTTTGTGGCCGAGATATGCTGAACAAACTCCTGCAATGGGAACCCATAAGTTGAACTGTTTTGAGAATAGTGGGCGAGAAAAACACTTCAATAGAAGATTTGAGGGAGTGGCTGCATACCTAATGCTCTACTGCTTAAAACCAGTTCCCACAATATATGTATATGTGTGTGAGTTATTTATATACTATCACGGAGAGTCAAAAAGTCCTTACCAAGGGCTTTTTTCCAGCCGGAACTCAGTTCCAGAACCCCCAGCACTGAATGTAGGTGATGGAAAGGGGTGCTGGGATGTGCTGGAGGATCTATTGTTGCTGGCTGCTGGGGGATATATTGTTGCAGGGTGGGTCTATTGTTGCTGGTGGGGGATATATTGTTGCTTTGGGATGGGTCTTACTGTTCAGTGAGGCGTCTATTATTGCTGGGTGCTTGGGGATCTATTGTTCCTGGTGGGGGGTCTATTGTTGCTGAGGGGTATTTTGTTGTGGTGGGATATTTTTTTTTTCTAAGGGGATATATTGTTGCTGGAGAGAATCTATTGTTGCTGGGGGAGTTCTATTGTTGCTGGGGGATTTCACTTGTTGCTTGGGGTGGGTCTTACTGTTCAGGGAGGAGTCTATTATTGCTGGGCGATTGCTGTGGGGTATTTTCTTGTTATATTTTTGCTGGGAATAAATTGTTGCTGGGAGAATCAAATGTTTCTGGGGGCATTCTATTGGTGCTAGGGGGGCATTTTATTGTTGCTGGAGGGGTTCTAGTGTTGCTGGTGGATTTAGTGTTGCTGGGGGGTCTGTTGTTGCTGGGGGGTCTATTGTTGCTGGCTGCAGGGGATTGATTTTACTGCTTTTCTTGTTATTACAAATTTCATACAAATTACTTATCTTCACAAAATGATACTTGGTTCTGTATTCTCTAAAAGGCGCGGTACTGAGAGGTGAGTAGGGGGTGGATCCAAGTGATGGTGCTTTGGTAGCCCTGGTCCCTACCAAATTTTTTTCTGGCGCTATGGCCCTTTAAAATACCACCAGCCTTAGAAATCCCTGCCGCCCGGTTCAGTAACTTCACCAACATGTACGGCAGATTCAGGTAGTTCTTAATAGTACAAAGTGGCACCAAATTAAAAAAAAAAAAAAAAAAATTATTCTAGTTCATAGGTAACGAAACTGGAGGTAATTAAGTTGGTGTACAGAGACAGGCCAGAGCGCCTGTCTCTGTACACATTGTAGCATAGTAGCATATTTGCCACTGCTACCCTCTTGTTGTTAATCTGGGACAGGTCAGTGTGATGACAGCACCATGCCCACCCATAGGAGAACATCTCAACCCAGCAGTCTCTGTTGTAAGAACATCCTCATCCTGGGCTCTGTCCAGGTCACGTCCACCGACGCGTTTTGCCCCGCCCTCGGGGCCTAGTCATGGAGGTTTTTTGTGTGAGCTCCAACAGGAACTTGTGTTCACTGGATTTTTGGCAGGATCAACAGGTGTTTTTGTTGTAGGGTAGCAGCATTTCAAAATAATAAAATACGGGAAGGAGATGTATTGCAGATATACTGTGCATTAACCACTTGCCGCCCGCCCACCGTCAAATGACGGAGGGACGGTACGGCTCTCGTTCTGGGTGGACGTCGTATGACGGCGCACCAGAATAGCTGTGTTGCTAGAACACGGCACGACCCCGATCTCTGTATAGAGCCGCTGACGCGGCACTTTAACCATGTGATCGGCTGTGTCCAGTCTCAGCCGGTCACATGTAAATACGGAAGTGCCAGTAATTGTCTCTCCTCGATTCACACTGAAAGAGAGTGTGGCGAAGAGTGCCGATCAGCAGCATCTCTGTGCAGGGGAGAACAGGACAGGTAATCAGGGCACTGATCATCAGTGCCCTGATTACAGTAAAGCACCAGAAGTGCCACCAATCAGTGCCCATGAGTGCCACCAATCAATGCCCATGAGTGCCACCAATCAGTGCCCATAAGTGCCCATCAGTGACACAAATCAATGGCCATTACTGGTGCCAGTCAGTCCTGCCTTTTAGTGCCCACCAGTGCCTGCTCATCAGTGCTGCCCATCAGTGACGCCCATTAGTGCCGCCCATCAGTACTGCCTATCCGTGCTGCCAATCAGTCCCCAGTGTCACCTATTAGTGCCCACCTGTGCCACCGATCAGTGCTCATCAGTGCCGCACATCAGTGCCCATCGGTGCGGCATAATGCCTCCCTCCTCATCAGTGCCCATAAGTGCCACCTCATCAGTGCCCATCAGTGCCGCCTCATCAGCACACATCAGTGAAGGAGAAAAATTACTTATTTACAATATTTACGGACAGAAATTAAGAAAACCTTTTTTTTTTTTTTTTTTTTAATTTTCATTCTTTTTTCTTTTTTTTTGTAAATAAGAAAAAACCCAACAGTGATTAAATACCACCAAAAGAAAGCTCTATTTGTGTGAAGAAAATTATAAAAAATTCATTTACGTACAGTGTTGCATGACCACGCAATTGTCATTCAAAGTACGACAGCACAGAAAGCTGAAAAATGGCCTGGGCAGGAAGGGGGTGAAAGTGCCCGGTATTGAGGTGGTTTAGTATGTTTGATTTTTTTTTTTTGCCCAGGCTTCCCCTTTATGCTGCCCCTGTCTATCCTTGGCTTTTATTTGAGCGGGGATATTCTACTGAACTACGTAAAAAAACTCTTCCCAAAATTGGAGTGGCTTCAAAAAGAGATGGCGGGAGCTGCCCAGTGGTTTCTTTCCAGCAGATGTTTCTTCTGTGGGACTTGGCTGGGATTCTGTTTTTGGCGTGTCTCCCGTCTCTGCTGTGCCACACTTCAGACTCATCACCAGGACAAAAAACATTTGTGACCAGCTAGGGGAATTTAATAAAGCTGCTGTGCCACTTTTCTGGTGACAATCCCCTTGGTGAATGTGTTGCCCTAAATTTCTGAAGCATCTGCAACACTTTTGGACTTGAAAGCGACTTGGGCGCAAATTTAGGGAGATTTAAAATGCGCCACAGCGTACAACGCCTGCGCCAAATTCAAAATAAAACTTTTGAATGGGCTGCCCTATAGACCGAATTTTTGGCCCCATGCCAGGGTGCATTTTTCCTGCGTGTTTTGCGGCAATTTCTGTACATATTGTCACACGTCGATCGCAGGCAAAATTGCACTGCGTCTTTGCTCCCGTTAAGAATTAATAGCACCCAAACGCACGTCGCTTGTTTTCCCGCGATTTGGAAACACTGGGCACAGTTCCAAATTGCCACTGTCGCATTTAAATTAGAACTAAAGCCAATCACAGTGGCCACAGGATCAGGCAAACCTTACCCACCACACACAGATGTAATACCCCAGTTAGTCTCCATTCGCACTATATGTGTTCCCGCTCACGATTTTGTGCGGTCAATTTTCACGCGATTCCGTGTGTCACGCATATGGCAGCCCATTCAGTTGAAGGGGCTGTTCTTTGCGCCTTTGTTGCCCAAAAGAAGCTCCTGTCCCTTTTAGGCGAAAAGCTAACGGCGATTTTTAAAGTCGCATTTTGCCGCGACAGTCGCAGTCAAATTGCGCCATGTTTGGGGTGTCATTTAGAATGAGTGGCACCCAAATGCACGTTGAGCGACACCCAAATGCGCCGTAGGCTTTTTGCACCAATTGCCACGCGATTCAAAATCGCAATTCCATTCCGCCCTTGATTCCAAAGTGTGAGCGAAGCCTGAAAGGGACGCCGCAGCTTGGTGGGAAGGGGTTAAAAGACTGCAACTGTCATTTCGATTTTGTTGTCTATATTCACTGCGTTTGGGGTGACATTTAGAATGAGTGGCACCCAAAATGCGCTTTAAGCTTTTTGTACCGATTGCCATGTGATTTACTATCGCTGCCATTCCGCCCTTGATTCCAAATCGTGAAAGTCTGAAGGGAGCCTAAAAGGGACGCCACAGCTTGGTGGGAAGGGGTTAAAGGACTGCAACTGTCATTTCGATTTTGTTGTCTATATTCAAAGATAGGTTGTGGTATGGATTAGTGACAAACTCAAACAATGCACCAACATTCCTAGATAAAGAATATATACAGGAAGGTTTTTTTTTATGGGATTTTAACGGTGCCATAAACACGATAGAGCCATAAGTTTATATATAAAAAGCACATTTTTATTCATACAAAGTTACAATTATTGTTGGTATAAAAATAAAGAGAGCAACTTGTATTTTTGGTTGTGTCAGACAATGATTTTATTTTTTCTTTCACAAAAGCAGTGATGATAGAGTGTTTCTCCCGACATGTTTTGTCACTAAGGGCTTCATCGGGGGATTTTTTAGATAGTCACCAGAACAGTCTCTCAGTGCTTTCAGACAGGGGCCAACAAAGCAATGCAGAAAACACAGGGGGGGGGCGCTGTGCGGCCCCAGAAGGTATTCCGAGGGTGACCATATACTGATATACAACACTGCAAGCCTGTGTTTGGCTGTTTTTTGATAACCAGTATCTCAAACTGGCACCCTCGGCTATTTCTACATGAGTAACTTGTGATCTTGGTCTTTGTGTGCCCTCTCTGGCCACATGGTGCCCCCTGTGTTTTCAGCATTGCTTTGTTGGCCCCCATCCAGAAGCACTGGGAGACTGTTCTGGTGACTATCTAAAAAAATGCCCTGAGGAAGCCCTTAGTGGTAAAAAATGTCGGGATAGACACTCTATCGTCACCGCTTTTGTAACAGAAAAAAAAAAAAAAATTGTCTGTGACACAACCAAAAAGACAAGTTGCTGTCACACAGACAATTATTTTCTTCTTTCTTTCACAAAAGTGGTGACGATAGAGTGTCTATCCTGACATGTTTCGCCACTAAGGGCTTCCTCGGGGGATTTTTTAGATAGTCACCAGAACAGTCTCCCAGTGCTTTCGGACAGGGGTTGACAAAGCATGCAGAAAACAAAGGGGGCACCGTGCGGCCACAGAAGGTATTCTGAGGGTGACCATATACTGCTATACAACACTGCAAGCCTGTGTTTGGCTGTTTTTTGATAACCAGTATCTCAATCTGGCACCCTCGGCTATTTCTACATGAGCAACTTGTGATCTTGGTCTTTTTGTGCCCTCTCTGGCCGCACGGTGCCCCCTGTGTTTTCTGACTTGCTTTGTTGGCCCCTGTCCGGAAGCACTGGGAGACTGTTCTGGTGACTATTTAAAAAAAATCCCCTGAGGAAGCCCTTAGTGGCTAAACATGTCGGGATACACACTCCATCGTCACAGCTTTTGTGAAAGAAAAAAGAATATAATTGTCTGTGACACAACCAAAAAGACAAGTTGCTGTCACACAGTCAATTATTTTCTTCTTTCTTTCACAAAAGCAGTGACAATAGAGTGTCCATCCCGACATGTTTCGCCACTAAGAGCTTCCTCTGGGGATTTTTTAGATAGTCACCAGAACAGTCTCCCAGTGCTTTCGGACAGGGGCCAACAAAGCAATGCAGAAAACAAAGGGGGCACCGTGCGGCCACAGAAGGTATTCTGAGGGTGACCATATACTGCTATACAACACTGCAAGCCTGTGTTTGGCTGTGAACTTGTGATCTTGGTCTTTGTGTGCCCTCTGTGACTGCACGGCGCCCCCTGTGTTTTCTGCATTGCTTTGTTGGCCCCTGTCACTGAGAGACTGTATTGGTGACTGTGTAAAAAAATCCCCCCAGGGAAGTTCTTAGTGGCGAAACATGTCAGGATAGAAACTCTATCGTCACCGCTTTTGTGAAAAGAAAAAAGAAAATTATTGTCTGTGTGACACAACCAAAGGACAAGTTGCTCTCTATTTTTATACCAACAATAATTTTAACTTTGTATGAATAAAAATGTGCTTTTATATATAAACGTATGGCTCTATCGTGTTTATGGCACCGTTAAAATCCCATAAAAACCTTCCTGTATACATTCTATATTTAAGTATATTGACACAACAACTAAAATAAATAAAGACACAAAACAAACATAAATATAAAACAAACAATATTACATAGTAGAAGCAACAATCATTTTTTTTTTAAATAAGATTTTAATTAATAATAATAAATAAAGCATGAACTGATTTGGTCATAAATAGATTTAAAAGGAAATGTCGATGTGTTCCACTTCTCCGTGTCGCCGATAAGAGGAAATGGATGTCCATTTAATTAGTGTCACTTAAGAAGTCTTCATCTCCATTAAGCCGTCCGCTGACAGGCGACCCAATAACGATCTCCGGCATAATGGCCGCTCATAAACGGACCGAATTTGCAGCGCTGATGTAATTTTCTTCTCTTGTAATGACAGTGTGCAGCACATCCATGACCTACAGATCAATGAAAGAACAGAGGTGTCAGGAATATGAAGGTGTCACTTTAATTTCCATCCAATAGTTTATTCTCTCCATAGGAAGGGTTTATTTTCTCTGAATTTCAACATCATTATGTTCAGGGAGCGTTCTCTCCTATCGTTGTATTTAAATCTGACCTTCAAAAAAAATATTGAGCTGGTGCCCAACCAACGCCATCACCCCCCCCAATGGGAGACAGACAGGAAGGCAGCAATCAGAGACCTTCTTACCTTAGGAGGCAGATGACAAGGATCCGGGGTAGGGCTGCTCCTCCTCGCTCTGGGGCCGTTGCTTCTCCCCCCCCGGCCATACAGGAAGTGGGTCCTAAGACTCCCTGGCCAATCAGGTCTCAGGACTCGCTTCCTTATTGGCCAGGAGGAGAATCAGAAAGACAATAGCGAATATTATTTCACTATTGTCACACAACTGGGCACAGAGCTTTGCGTCCCGAGCCCACCCATTTTTTAAGCCAATTAAAGCCTCAGGCTCTAATCATGTGCTTAAAAAAAAAAAAAATACATTAAAATCCACGCGTCCGGCGCCCTGCATGTAGATTAGGGGCCGGGCGCATGGATTAGTGGGGCGGTGCCCCTTGTGGACGGCCCGCCACTGTGCAGCAAGTCAGATAGAGCCCGCCTCAATTCTTGGCTACTCCTTTCCTTCCCAGCCTGAGCGTTCCTGGCTCCGCCCCTTTCATTTATTGGATTTCTGTTCAATCGTGGAGGCTCAGCATCACATGTGGGCAGTCTTCATGCAAATGCAGCCTGCCTAAGAACACCCACTCCCCCAGACTGACACCCAGCCAGCAATTTTGATATTTGCATAACTCCTCCCAAGAGCTAGCCCAATGCAAGAGGGCTGCTGGAAGCAGCACTGAGGCAGGAAGCTATGTACAGCCCCTTCCACCAGCCATGATCTGTGCATTGCATAGAGAAGCACAGAGACCCGGTGATGACGTCATTGTGTCGACAATAAGGTATGTGATGAGCAAGAGATGTTTTATAAAAAAAAAATGTCATCGGCATGTTGATGAAGGAGGGAGGGAGGAACCAGGATGGCAAACCATATACATGTTAAACATGAGATATACTTTTAGATCTGAATAGGGAAGGTTTAAAGCCCCTGTCAGGTTTTTATTGCTTATATTTATAAGCAATATATATTTTTAATATATTTATTTTTATTATATGGGGGTCTTTTTATAAAATATTCACTGAATGACTGTCATAATCATTTGCTGAATTGTAATAGTAATAATTATTCTTGTGCTTTGTCTAATATGATTCTTTCCTATGATAATTGAAATACCTCAATCAGGAAAACATTATGGCCACTAGATGGAGCTGACATGAGTAAGCGAATGTAGCGTGAAACGCGTCAACACTGTTCCTTGCCTGTTGTGGCCGTGATTTCTCCACTAGACGGAGCTGACATAACTAAACGAATGTAGCGTGAAACTCATCAACACTATTCCCTGCTTGTTGTAGCTGTGATTTCTCCACTATATGGAGCTGACATGAGTAAGCAAATGTAGTGTGAAACATGTCAACACTGTTCCCTGCCTGTTGTAGCCATGATTTCTCTACTAGATGGAGCTGACATGAGTAAGGGAATGTAGCGTGAAACACATCAACACTGTTCCCTGCCTCTTGTAGTCGTGATTTCTCCACTAGATGGAGCTGACATGAGTAAGGGAATGTAGTGTGAAACGCGTCAACACTGTTCCCTGCCTGTTGTAGCCGTGATTTCTCCACTAGATGGAGCTGACATGAGTAAGGGAATGTAGCGTGAAACACGTCAACACTGTTCCCTGCCTGTTGTAGCCGTGATTTCTCTGTATTGATGGAATCTTATAGAACGGGGGGGGGGGGTAGTACAGAGGGGGGCTGACCTGGAGCAGTGTCTTTATTATATTGGATGGTATTCACTGGACGAAAGTCATAAGCATTCATCCAGTCGTAAAAAAAATTATCCCTGTACTTTGCCTAACACGATTGTTTCATATGATTGTCAGCTCCATCTATTGGCCATAATGAGGTATTGGAAAAAGGGGGGAGAATGAGGGACTTTATATGAATCATGCAGCCAAGGAGATAGCACGACAGGGTGTGTCGGGTGGGTAGTACATAATTGATAAGAACCACATATGTTACATAATAGTACGTCACAAAACTAATAGATAAAGTACATAAAGTTTATTTCATACAAATTGATAACATGATAATGACACAACATGGTAACATGTAAGTTCATATTGTAGGCAAGGATAAAGATAAAAACCAAACTCATTGATGTGTGTCTCCATAATATAAAAATGATAAAATATTGATTAAATCGGTACGCTCCAATTGGGAGTAATTAAAATAAGTCCATCTAAACAAGGAAGATGGAAACAAGGTACGTGATCTGGCACAGAGCGGCCTCCCTGCTGCAGTCCATGTGTGTGGGGTGGTCGCGGACTCGATGTTCGCCGGACCCACTGATTGGCTCCCGCTGTGGTTTTAGCAGGTCGCCGGCGGCACGAGCCCCAGACCCGGAAGTGTCAGATCATGTACTAGGTATGTCATCTGGCACAGAGTGACCGCCCGGCCGCAGTCAATGTGCATGGGATGGTCGCGGGTCGCGGACCCGATGTCCTGCCGGACCCGCCGATTGGCTCCCGCTGTGTCAAACCACAGCAAGAGCGGGTCGCCGGCAGCACGCGCCCCAGACCCGGAAGTGTTGGATCACGTACTAGGTACGTGATCTGGCACAAAGCGGCCGCCCTGCTGCAGTACATGTGTGTGGGGTGGTCACGGGTCCCAGACCCGATGTCCGCCGGACCCGCTGATTGGCTCCCGCTGTGTCAAACCACAGCAAGAGCGGCTCTCCGGCGGCACGCGCCGCAGACCCGAAAGTGTCAGATCATATATTAGGTACGTGATCTGGCACAAAGCGGCCGCCCTGCTGCAGTCCATGTGTGTGGGGTGGTCGCGGGTCGCGGACCCGATGTCCGCCTGACCCACTGATTGGCTCCCACTGTGGTTTGAGCGGGTCGCCGGCGGCACGAGCCCCAGACCCGGAAGTGTCAGATCATGTACTAGGTATGTCATCTGCCACAGAGTGACCGCCCGGCCGCAGTCAATGTGCATGGGATGGTCGCGGACCAGATGTCCTGCCGGACCCGCCGATTGGCTCCCGCTGTGTCAAACCACAGCAAGAGCGGGTCGCCGGCGGCACGCGCCCCAGACCCGGAAGTGTTGGATCACGTACTAGGTACGTGATCTGGCACAAAGCGGCCACCCTGCTGCAGTACATGTGTGTGGGGTGGTCACGGGTCCCAGACCCGATGTCCGCCGGACCCGCTGATTGGCTCCCGCTGTGTCAAACCACAGCAAGAGCGGCTCTCCGGCAGCACGCGCCGCAGACCCGAAAGTGTCAGATCATATATTAGGTACGTGATCTGGCACAAAGCGGCCGCCCTGCTGCAGTACATGTGTGTGGGGTGGTCACGGGTCGCAGACCCGATGTCCGCCAGACCCGCTGATTGGCTCCCGCTGTGTCAAATCACAGCAAAAGCGGGTCGCCGGTGGCACTCGCCCCAGACCCGGAAGTGTCAGATCATGTACTAGGTATGTCATCTGGTACAGAGCAAACGCCCGGCCGCAGTCCATGTGCATGGGGTGGTTGCGGGTCGCGGACCCGATGTCCGCCGGACCCGATGTCCACCGGACCCGCTGATTGGCTCCCGCTGTGTCAAACCACAGCGAGAGTGGGCCGCCGGCGGCACGCGCCCCAGACCCGGAAGTGTCAGATCACGTACTAGGTACGTGATCTGGCACAGAGCGGCCGCCCGGCCACAGTCCATGTGCATGGGGTGGTCATGGACCCGATGTCACGTACTAGGTATGTCATCTGGCACAGAGTGGCCTCCCGGCCTCCCGGCTGCAGTCCATGTGCATGGGGTGGTCGCGGGTCCAATGTCCTGCCGGACCCGCTGATTGGCTCCCACTGTGTCAAATCACAGCGAGAGCGGGTACGCGCCCCAGACCCAGGAAGTGTCAGATCACGGACTAGGTATGTCATCTGGCACAGAAGGACCGCCTGGCCGCAGTCCATGTGCATGGGGTGGTCGCGGGTCATGGACCCGATGTCCGCCGCCACACACCCCAGACCCGGAAGTGTCAGATCACGTACTAGATATGTCATCTGGCACAGAGCGGCCGCCCGGCCACCCACCCGCAGGCCGCAGTCCATGTGCATGGGGTGGTAGCGGCTCACGGACCCGCTGATTGGCTCCCGCTGTGTCAAATCACAGCGAGAGCGGGTTGCCGGTGGCACGCGCACGTGCCCTAGACCCGGAAGTGTCAGATCACGTACTAGGTATGTCATCTGGCACAGAGCAACCGCCCGGCCGCAGTTCATGTTCATGGGGTGGTCGCGGATCGCGGACCCGATGTCCTGCCGGACCCGCCGATTGGCTCCCGCTGTGTCAAATCACAGCGAGAGCGGGTCGCCGGCGGCACGCGCATGCGCCACAGACCCAGGAAGTGTCATATCACGGACTAGGTATGTCATCTGGCACAGAGCGGCCGCCCTGCCGCAGTCCATGTAAAATTCGCTGCATAAATACCGTATGACATAAAAAAAAATTGCAATGCCCACCATTTTATTCTGTAGGACCTCTGCTTACAAAACATATAGAATGTTTGGAGGGGTTTTGAGTAATTTTCTAGCAAAAAAAAAAAAAAAATTATGATTTTTACATTTCAGAAATGTCAGAATCGGCCCGGGTGGGAAGTAGTTGGAATGATGGGAGTTGTTTGTGATACACGGTGCACAGAGCACTGGGGCTCCCATCTATAACAATACCTAATACTGGTGGACTGGAACCAGCCAGGTGTTACACACAGGGATGGACCTGGCAGCTATCTCTCAAAATGTATTAAAATATGTTCTTGCTGCAGTATGAAGGTAGTTGGGGGGGGGGGGGGTTGGCCAAACCGCAAGCGCGAAACAGCGTACATTCATTTTCTGCAGTGAAAAGATTTTATTATGGTTCTGAAATGCGTTGCCAATCCCCTATTGACAAGCTAATAATTGCTCCATTGTAGCAGTAATGATTTTCTCCTCCATGCCAGCATCTGAGACGCCGAAGAAAATTGGGCTACTAGGAACACCTCTCCGCACTCGGCTGCCAAGTAACTAAATGTCAGAATCTGCCTTTATAGTAACAACTTTATTTGGCCGCCACCCCCTCCCCCTCCATCCCCCGTATTCTACAATTGTGGGAATCATTTTGAATCATTTTAGTCATCTAAAATCTATTTTACCTCTCCTTGTATGTAAGGCTTACCGATCGATTTCCTATATAGGCTGAAATCCATTGTGTGTAGGCAAATGTGCATTTCTGTCCATCCAATCCGGAGATTTATACTGCTCCGCCACCTCACCATGGCCCTGTCTTGGCAGGGCAGGGGACATGATTTTTCTCTGCTGCGGTGCACTAAAACTTACAGGTTTCGTCCCTCCCCCAGCCCTGTAATTGGACAGTAAAGGAGAAGCAGCAGACTGGGGAACTCATCTATAGTGCTTTGAAAAAGTATTCATACCCCTTGAAATTTTCCACATTTTGTCAGGTTACAACCAAAAACGTAAATGTATTTTATTGGGATTTTATGTGATAGACCAACACAAAGTGGCACATTGTGAAGTAGAAGGAAAATGATAAATGGTTTTCAACATCTTTTACAAACAAATATGTGAAAAGTGTGGTGTGCATTTGTATTCAGCCCCCCTTTACTCTGATACCCCTAACTAAAATCTAGTGGAACCAATTGCCTTCAGAAGTCACCTAATTAGTAAAAAGAGTCCACCTGTGTGTAATTTAATCTCAGTATAAATACAACTGTTCTGTGAAGCCCTCAGAGGTTTGTTAGAGAATCTTAATAAACAAACAGCATCATGAAGGCCAAGGAACACACCAGACAGGTCAGGGATAAAGTTGTGGAGAAGTATAAAGCAGGGTTAGGTTATAAAAAATATCCCAAGCTTTAAAACGTCTCACGAACACTGTTCAATCCATCATCCGAAAATGGAAAGCGTATGGCACAACTGCAAACCTACCAAGACATGGCCGTCCACCTAAACTGACCGGCCGGGCAAGGAGAGCATTAATCAGAGAAGAGCCAAGAGGTCCATGGTAACTCTGGAGGAGCTGCAGAGATCCACAGCTCAGGTGGGAGAATCTGTCCACAGGACAACTATTAGTCGTGTTCTCCACAAATCTGACCTTTATGGAAGAGTGACAAGAAGAAAGACATTGGTGAAAGAAAGTCATAAGAAGTCCTATCTGCAGTTTGCGAGAAGCCATGTGGAGGACACAGCAAACATGTGGAAGAAGGTGCTCTGGTCAGATGAGACCAAAATTTAACTTTTGGGCCTAAAATCAAAACCCTATGTGTGGCGGAAAACTAACACTGCACATCACCCTGAACACCCCATCCCCACCGTGAAACATGGTGGTGGCAGCATCATGTGGTGGGGATGCTTTTCTTCAGCAGGGACAGGGAAGCTGGTCAGAGTTGATGGGAAGATGGATGGAGCCAAATACAGGACAATCTTAGATGAAAACCTGTCGGTCTGCAAAAGACTTGACACTGGGTTCACCTTCCAGCAGGACAATGACTAAACATACAGCCAGAGCTACAATGGAATGGTTTCGATCAAAGCATATTCATGTGTTACAATGGCTCAGTCAAAGTCCAGACCTAAATCCAATTGAAAGATGGGGCTTACTGAAGAGCAATACACATTATAAGTCTATAATCAAAAACGTATTTATGCGGTACAACGATAAAACATGTAGATAAAAAAGTATAAACTAATTGCTGAACTACCCTTAGGTAGATTGCTGGCTGGCCTCAAGGGGTCAGTCGGAGCAACGTCAGACTGGGGGACAAGACAACCTATAACAAAATGACAAACAATGGCGTCCGGACGCAAAGGAAATTGATGTCTGCCTGGCCATCCACCAATATAGGATATCCAGCAATTGCTGAACGTGGCAGTCAGGCTGACATCAATCCCCCGGGAAGGTCCAGATGAAGCTACACACCCCTTTAATGTGAAACGCGTTGACGTCAGTTCCGTCCGGACTTCATGCTATGGCGTCATCCCCCATAGGGGATTGTGGGCCCACACACCGAGGGATGGAACATGAACGATAGGTCAAGGCTATCATAAGGGAAAAACCTTAGGTGCACACTTATGGACTTTCACCTGACCCGTCAAGACAGCGCTCTTTTGAATGACATTATCTTGATGTTATGAGCATCCAGTGGGAGCAGAAGACAGTGGAAGGCACGCACCACCTCCGAAGTATCTGACGGCATCTATCCGCGACCCAGAAGTGGTAATGTACTACGATATCTTCACTTTCAGTTCACCACCAGTATGATCATCAACGGTGCCCACTGTTGATTAAACATCTCCCCATCAGGATACATGTACACTGGTTTACATGTACCCATAGACTCTGTCACCGCTAACGTATGATTGGTTGCTCTTACTTGCTCAGCGCTGCTAACAGACAACATACGGGACTATTTGCTCAGTAGAGTCGACATAAGACAATTAGTCCCCCTCACATTTTTGTAAATATTTTCTTCTATCTTTTCATGTGATAACACTGAAGAAATGACACTTTGCTACAATGTAAAGTAGTGAGTGTACAGCTTGTATAACAGTGTAAATTTGCTGTCCCCTCAAAATAACTCAACACACAGCCATTAATGTCTAAACCGCTAGCAACAAAAGTGAGTACACCCCTAAGTGAAAATGTCCAAATTGGGTCCAAAGTGTCAATATTTTGTGTGGCCACCATTATTTTCCAGCACTGCCTTAACCCTCTTGGGCATGGAGTTCACCGGAGCTTCACAGGTTGCCACTGGAGTCCTCTTCCACTCCTTCATGAGGACATCACAGAGCTGGTGGATGTTAGAGACCTTGAGCTCCTCCAGCTTCCGTTTGAGGATTCCCCACAGATGTTCAATAGGGTTTAGGTCTGGAGACATGCTTGGCCAGTCCATCGCCTTTACCCTCAGCTTCTTTAGCAAGGCAGTGGTCATCTTGGAGGTGTGTTTGGGGTCGTTATGTTGGAATACTGCCCTGCAGCCCAGTCTCTGAAGGGAGGGGATCATGATCTGCTTCAGTATGTCACAGTACATGTTGGCATTCATGGTTCCCTCTATGAACTGTAGCTCCCTAGTGCCGGCAGCACTCATACAGCCCCAGACCATGACACTCCCACCACCATGCTTGACTGTAGACAAGACACACTTGTCTTTGTACTCCTCACCTGGTTGCCGCCACACACGCTTGACACCATCTGAACCAAATAAGTTTATCTTGGTCTCATCAGACCACAGAACATGGTTCCAGTAATCCATGTCCTTAGTCTGCTTGTCTTCAGCAAACTGTTTGTGGGCTTTCTTGTGCATCATCTTTAGAAGAGGCTTCCTTCTGGGACGACAGCCATGCAGACCAATTTGATGCAGTGTGCGGTGTATGGTCTGAGCACTGACAGGCTGACCCCCCCACCCCTTCAACCTCTGCAGCAATGCTGGCAGCACTCATACATCTATTTCCCAAAGACAACCTCTGGATATGACGCTGAGCACGTGACCTCAGCTTCTTTGGTCAACCATGGCGAGGTCTGTTCTGAGTGGAACCTGTCCTGTTAAACCACTGTATGGTCTTGGCCACCGTGCTGCAGCTCAGTTTCAGGGTCTTGGCAATCTTTCTATAGCCTAGGCCACCTTTATGTAGAGCAACAATTCTTTTTTCCAGACCCTAAGAGAGATCCTAAGAGAGTTCTTTGCCATGAGGTGCCATGTTGAACTTCCAGTGTCCAGTATGAGAGAGCGAGAGCGATAACACCAAATTTAACACACCTGAGACCTTGTAAAACTAACGAGTCCCATGACACCGGGGAGGGAAAATAGCTAATTGGGCCCAATTTGGACATTTTTCATTTTAGGGGTGTACTCACATTTGTTGCCAGCGGTTTAGACATTAATGGCTGTGTTGAGTTATTTTGAGGGGACAGCAAATTTACACCTAAAGCGGGACTTAAAGCGGGACTTCCCCTTTAGGGTGTAGCTCTGCTTTAAGACTGACTAAGGAAACGTGGAAGAAACAGGGAGGGACGCGTAAGCATAAAGTATCTGCGAAAAAAACTGATTAATGTATGGACTCGTTAAGGCTGACTGACAGAATGTGGAAGAAATGGGGAGGGTCTAGTGAGAACCGAACTGACTAGCACTAAAAAGGAGGGGAGATAGAGAGATAACAAATCACTTATTAATAATATTGTGCCTGCTGGTTGAAAAGAAAAAAAAAATGATTAATGTATGGGCTTGTTAAGGCTGACTGAGGGAACATGGAAGAAATGGGGCAGGTCTAGCTAGAACTGAACTAACTAGCACTAAACGGGGGGGGGGGGGGGACAATGGAAGGAGATACCAAACTACTTAAGTAAACATATTGTAGTGGCCCAAAACTGCCACTAGATGTCAGCATACAACAGAATAATAGGCAATCCAAACGGAAGTGGGAGCGGGTGCCTGTCAAAACCAGGTGCCTACCCCCTCCAAATAAAAGTGCTATTTGGGAAAGAGGAGGGGGGGAGGCCTTAAAGTGGAACTTCCTCTTTTGCGGGAGTAGTCAGGTAGGAACAGATGGGATGGAAATTTCCAATTATAATTCATGGATTCCATTTTTTTTACAAAATGTTCAGAAGGCTCCTGCCTTCTTTCATGCTGTCCTTGGAATTATCATTACCTGTGTTACAGGTACAGATCCCTCTTCAATAATGTTTACAGTTCCTTTGTCTAGATCCATGCAGTCCACGATGGTGAATTTATAGTCATTCTTTCGTATCTCATCAAGAAGGATTCTATCAACCTGAAAACAAAGATGAAGATTTGAAATTTACAAGCCAAGGCAGGCAAGCAATTTATACTGAGAGTTAAACTCAACAGTTTTGCTCTTTTCTTTTTAGGAGTCCGGAGTTATTAAAAGTAATGTAAAAATTACTTTAAAAAAAAAAAAAAAAAGAGAGAGAGAAAATGGGGACCATTTTTCAGGACAAAAACAGGCTCGGGTTTTGTAGTGACCTTGCCCTTTGCAGCTGTGTTACTAATACATTTAGAATAACCAGCCTGAGCACAGGGCCGTCTTTAAGGCAGGGCAAAAGGGGCAGCTGCCCTGGGCCCTGTCATTGTTGTAGGGCCCAGAGCAGCTGCCTCATACTTGCAAACTTTCCCAGTTTAAATTCCCTGGTCCCTTGAGGTTTTAGTCTCATGCTGTGTCCTAAAATCTCAGTGTGAAGTTCTGTTATTAATGATGCCCAGCTCTGTCTTGTTGTCGTGTACAGATGACTTACCTGCAGACCCTGTGTTTACATGTAAATACCGGCATTGATATGTAAATAGCAGCGGCATTCATATGTAAATAGTGGCAGGCCGGCAGCATTCTATGTAAACAGAGGTGGTATTCATATGTATATCATGCCCCCCTGAGGTCATATCCACTACCACCTATACTGAATGCTAACCACTGGGGAGATAAAGGGGTATGCTTGAAAGTCCTGCCTACAACTGTGGTCATTAAGCCTACCATCAGCCTGTTCTGCAAAGGTAAGCAAATTAGTGGGGGAGGGTAGTGTTTGGTGTGCAGAGGCAGGCAGAGAAGGAATTACAGTTTGGGATGCACAGGTGAGCAAGGTCCAGTCCATGGTGTGCAGCCAGTGAGGATATGATGTGCTGTAACCTCTAGCAACCAATCAGTAAGCAGTAATGATGTGCAGTAACCAATCAGTGAGCAGTATTGATGTACAGTAATCTCTAGCAACCAATCAACAAGCAGAAATCATGTGCTGTAACCTCTAGTAACTAACAAGTGAGCCGAAATGTTAGCTGTAAACTCTAGTAACCATTCAGTGAGCGGTAATTATACACTGTAACCTCTGGCAACCAATCGCAATCACTGTCTGATCTGATTCAGTAAACTGATTTTGAGCCTAGCTGCTATTTATTGTATGTCTCAGAGCATGTTAACGCATGACATGGTAGGTATCTATTTAATTGGCGCAATATCATCTTTTATATTTTACCCAAAATTTGGGATTAGAGGGTTTGATGAATGAAATGCATTATCGTGTATTGCAATAATAATTCTACACTGGACCTCCTGTGTAACTTTAAACTGGTAGCGTCTAAAATTTTACCTATGGATAATTTAAAAACACCATTTTTTCTCTAGGGCCTTTGATAAAAAAAAGATATGGTGTTTGGCGGTTCTAAGTAATTTTTATGCAAATGTTAATTTTTGCTTTTTCCATCTGCCCACACTGGGCTAGATAGGTGATCCTCTGCACCCAATACCCCCATATCACTGGGCCCAAGCAATTCAATACCTTTCCCCAACTTCAAATTCAGCAGGTGGTTAAGGTTAGATAGGCTGCCTACAAAACACATGATAAGGCCCCAGCATTTTCAAAAGAATCACAAGCACCTTGTACAGCCCTTTTTGTAACCACCTCCACATGGTGATCCAACACCAACCACCTCTTCTGAACCCTGTTTTGGTGTTCCCCTATACACTTCTTCCCCCTTACACATGGTCCAACACCAACCTCCTCTTCTGACCGCCCCCCTCTCCTGTTTTCCAAAGCACCTCCCTGCTCCCAATTACATTCTCTCAGGGTGTCCGTTCTTAACCTTTTTCTGTGTTCCCACAACCACTTTGCCCCTCCTCCTCCCCTTTTTGGTGTTCCCACATCCACCCGTGATGTTTCTCCCTCCACTGTTATCTTAATTTTCAAGGCTTCCCAACAATCCTGACTCCATCTCCACTTTTTATCAGTCACTTCCCCATCTATACTTCACCTCCCCTTACCCAACTCATATCACCCATTTTATCTGGCCCACACTGGGCTAGATAGGCAATCCTTGGTACCCAAATAAGTCAATGCCTTCTCCCCCCACCTGAAATCCAGCATGCCACAACAGGGATTTGAACACACAACCTCACAATAACACATCAGGCGCTTTACCCACTGCACAACCACTGGAGGTGATTGAAAAGGCCTATAAAAAACAGGGCCATATCAGACATGGTAACTGTCTACTCTATACCAATGGATTTTAATACACCCTAGATCTCTCCATAAAGAAGAGAAGAGCCACAGCCATATGCTCTACTGCAGGAAGATGGCAACAGTGGCCAATCCACTGTGTGGTCCTTGTTAGTATATTGGTGAGTATCCCTGCCTGTCACGCAGGAGAGCGGGGTTAGATTCCTAGACTGAGAGATGAGCTTTTATTTTCGACACAAACTAAACAAGCTATGCTTAACTCAAGTCCTTTAAATGGTCTTTTAGGAGGGGCCTTATTGGTCTGGAAATTAATCTTCTGGCGACCCCGCTCAAAACACCAAGTCTAAAGGGTTTCTGTCCAGTGTCAAATTTGATACTACAGAAGGAGGACAGAGATGCTTTAAAGCATGTGCGCAATTTTACGCTTGGGTATTCTTTTCTCCCATTTCCTCTCATCTTCAAATCTCTCAACCAGCTCCCTCTCTACCCTTGCACGGTCATTGGCACTGTCCCAGGTTTGGCCCCAAAGACCTTGGTATGGCAGAGTCTAAGTTCCTGCCCCTGCGTTGGTCAAGTCTGGATGTAAAAGTGCTGCCAGATGGTCTAGGGAAAATTTAGTAGACTAGTAGGTCCTATGAGATGAAAAGGGACACATCCCTACTCCCCCAACCCCTTTTTGGTGTTGCCGTACCCACCCAGGCTTCACCTCCACCCCCCCCTTTCTGAACCCCTTATCTGTGTTCCCCCAACTACCTCCTCTTCTCCCCCCACTCTTGCTGAACCCTATTTCAGTGTTCCCCCACCCACCGCACTGCTCTTCTCCCCAAACCCTTTCTTGGTGTTTTCCTACCCACGTTGAGCAGATTTGACCTCTTCTGGTCTCTGCAGGTCGTTCCTAAGTCACCTTTCACATAGGCATTGCACTGCGGTAATTGTAGCACATTTTTAATGGTCCTGTCAAAACCTGGCAATGGCTGCAAGGACCTGGATCACCCGCTGGTGGCACTGTGTTTACCAGCATGGGAGTTTGTATTTCCGGTGTCCACCAGCGAGTGTCTCCCAGCATCCAGCGAGTGTCTCCCAGCATTCAGCAGATTCCAGTAATCTATCTCCAGGTGCTGGCTGCTGGGAGGGTATTTAGTCCCTCACTACCATTATACTTTACTTCATTGTTTTTCTTTGCTAGCCAGATACTGCTTGACATTTATCCTGCTCCTGATCTTGCTCTTGTCCTGCATCCACTTGTTCCTGATCCCAGTCCTGGTTCCCCACCTTCTCCTTGTGTCTGTGGTATTACCCTGTTTATCTGTGGTCCCCATTTTTGTACCTATTGTATATAGTCAGTTTCTTAGTTAGGCTTTCTGTTAGTTAGGTTGCTAGTTTGGTATTTTGATTATATAGTTTTGGTTCACTTGAATCTTCACAATTGCTGTGTTTCCCGTTTGCTGGTATTTGGATGGAGTTTGGTTTCACTGTCTGGTCTCAGTTTCCTAAGTGTAGCAACGCAAATATGGCCATCCCTGCTGCTGATTCCTGACAATGGCTGGGGGATAGCCCCAAACACATTGTCGTGGGCTTGAGGCTTTCCATCATGACGCAGTAAAAAAGTAGGAGATGTCTCAATCCGCAAGCAATACTGCCTACTAAAGCGCCCTACAGAAGTGAATGAGGCCACATCGCAACTGAACTGCAACCATGTTTAATGGATGCAGTTGCAGCTTAGTGGAGAGGGATCTCAGGTGTGAGACTTGGGGGAGCCAGCATATCACCTCCTTATCGTCTGCTAACTGTGAGCCATCCACTGCTGACAAAGTGATTTTACCGCCTAACGTGATATAGCATCATTACCCATGTGAATGAGGAATAAGTGTGGTGCTTTGATTGATTCTGCTTGTTGCAGGGAGGAGGCTTTAGTAAGCAGAACAAGAGGGTCAGCTCTCTGGGTTATAAATATTTATCTGAACCAACCAATCCTTGAGTAGCTACACTCAAAGGTATGGCTTGGGGAGATGATAAATGCTAGGGAGCACCTTCCAGAACACTAGAGGAGGCTTGCGTGAACAATTTCTGTCCGAGCCTGGCCTCAGAAGGAGCCATGTTGCCAGGACTGGAGCCACCTGCTGGTGGCACTGTTGTTTCGGGAGCCGAACGGCGCAGTTTTGGTGGCCACCAGCAGATGTCTCCCAGCAGCGAGCCTATTCCAGTTAGGCTCAACCTGATACTGAAAAATATGTAAAAAACATATGCGCTACTAAAGGTAAAATGGTATAGTATAGTGGAAAGTGAATAATCTAATATAAATAAAAACATGTTTTAATAAGTGAAAGCACAAAGTGCTGCAACCATTCAATAAAAGTAAAATAAAATAGAGTGGGAATGGTGTGCTTATTCCATTTATCCTTATAATATTTAGACCTTACAAGAAGTAAACAAACAAACAGACAAAATGCAGAGTCCTTGTATATAAAGTGTCCAATCAACATAAAAGTCCAAAAAAAAAAACCATGCACTCAGTGCAAGAAATAATCAGGTGAATAGAGGAGTCTGCATTTTGTCTGTTTGTTTACTTCTTGTATGATCTAAACATTATAAGGATAATTGGAATAAGCGCAGTAGTGCACCATTCCCACTCTATTTTATCAACCTGATACTGGCTGCTGGGTAGGTATTTAGTCCCTCCCTTAATAAAGATAAGTGCTTCAGTGTTCTGTCTGTGAATCGTGTCCCTGCCTGATCCTGGGCCTTGTTTCCTGTGACCTGCTTCCAGTACCCTGTACCCGGCACCTTGCATCCAGTATCCTATTCCCTACATCCAGTAACCTGTATCCTGCTCTGCTCCCCTTATTCCCAGTCCTGATTCTCCCCTGTTCATGTGAGCTCCCTCCATTTTGTACACAGTGTTTTTTTTTTTTTTTAACAGAAAATTTGTACAAAAAGTGTTTATTAGTTTGGGTGTTCTAGATTTCCTGCAATATCACGTTAATTTTTCAATTTAACATTTTTTATGTTTTTTTGTTGCAAGGATGTTATTCATGTTAATCAACTTTATTTAATCATACTTGCTCTGGATCCTGATTCCTTAACTTGTAGTCCACTGATCTGGTCATCCCTGCTGGATACCTGCTTACAGTACTTCTTACACATGTGCTGAAGGCCCAAGGAAATAAGCTCAAGATGGAGTGCATACCTGAGGGGAACTGGGCTGAAGAATGCTCCCTGAGGAGCTACGCTAAAAGGTTTGGCTTGGGGAGATAATAAATGTTTGGTAGCACCTTTTCAGAACTCTCTCTTCCCTGGGGGTTCTTCTTGAAGGAGGCCTGTGTAAAGAATTGCTGTTAGAACCTGGCCTTAGCAGAAACCATGTGCTGAGGGTCCAAGGAACTAAGCTAAAGCTGGAGTGCATACCTAAAGGGAACTGGACTCAAGAGAGATCATTGAGGAGCTAAGCTCAGAGGTATGACTTCAGGAGATGATAAATGTTTGGGAGCACCTTTTTTGGACTTGTTCTGCCATGAGGCTTTTCACTTAGAGGAGACTTGTGTGTAAGAATGCTGTCAAAGCCTGGATTTAGCAGTAGCTATGTGCTGAGAGCCCAAGGAACTAAGCTGAAGATGGAGAACATACGTGAAGGGAACTGGGCTAAAGAATACTCCCTAAGGGAAGTTTGGCTTTGGGGAATGATAAATGTTTGGGAACACCTCCCTAGGACTTGTCCCATAAGGCTTCTCTCTTGGAAGAGGCCTGTGTGAAGAAATGCTCTCAAACCCTGGCTTATGCAGGAGCCATGTGCTGAGAGCCCATGGAACTAAGCTAAAGATGGAGTGCCTACCTAAAGGGAGCTGGGTTGAAGCTTAAGAGAGCTTCTTGAGGGACTAAGCTCGGAGGTATGGCTTCAGGAGATGATAAATGTTTGGGAGCACCTTTCTAGGACTTTTAGTCCCATAAGGCTTCTCTCTTGGAGGAGATCTGTGTGAAGAAATGTTGTCAAACCCTGGCCTTTGCAGGAGCCATGTGCTGATAGCCCAGGGAACTAAGCTGAAGATGGAGTGCATACCTGAAGGTAACTGGGCTGAAGAGAGGATATTAATGCTGATGAGTGTCGCAGAGCAGATGGGTAAACTCTGCCATCTGGACATTGTAAGAAATATCCTTTGCCCAAAAGGTTTGATCTTTTTGTGAGCTTACAGAGGGATAGAAGTCATTTTTTAGAAGCGAGGAACTGCTCTCAAAGGGTCACAGATGGTTGCCCCCTGTATCAACATCTATTTTTGGAGGTCACTCTTATAAAACCTACTGCTGATTTATTATATCAGTCCTTTTTGGGTTATTTGATTGATTTGATAAGATTTATTGTCATTGCAAATAAAATCCACAACAAAATAACAAAATACGGCTTCTATAAATCTCCTCAACTATTTTATTACTTCAATTAATGGTAAAAAGACCCAAGTGACGGAAGCCTGAGGTTGGTCCATGAGCTGTTGGCTCCAGATACAAGGCAGGTAGCAATGGAGAACCCAATTATTTATTTTTTTAAATTCATTGCAGTTAAAAGAAGCATTCCTGGTGCCAATATAGCAGCATACCATTGCTGTCATAGAGTGGTGCCAGAAAAGTAAAAATTACAGTAAATATTTGTAAAAATTACAGTAAATATTTGTTACAATTTTCTATTATCCTGGCACCAACATGGCAGCATACATAGTATGCTGCTATGGACTGGGACACGGAAAGAAAATTTACAGTAAATATTTGATACAATTTTCTATTTTTGTTTTTCTCATTTTAGGCACCTTTTTAAAACAACCAAAAACCTCCATAATTTTGCCTTCCTCAAAGTGGCAAAATGCCGTGATTTTAATTGAAATGTTAGCGGAATGCTCAATTTTGTTCCTGCCTAGTAGCGCTCTAATAACTCTGTATCTCTAACTGTAATATTTTACTCTAAATATAATGTTGGAAATTATTTGCCAGTCAGCCTGCGAATTATTTATGGCTTAGATTTGACACCTACCAATTACGGTCTAAAAATGTGACAGTACCTTTGCTGGAAATTTTGGAAAGCTAAGGTCTGGTACCAATTGTGTCCTATGTGTCTTTTTTCCCAATGAACGGACAGCAATAGGACCCACCTGTATATAAGGAAACAAGAAAACTGTTAGTAAGTGGACATGTAAATAGAACATTTACTGAACTGTATTAAGTTGTTAAAGTTAAACTCCAAGCAGATATAAAAGACACAAATTAATTCAGACATTAAAAGGACTATGGCATGTTAATTTAGGTAGAAATGACTCAGTATTCTCAAAGGCGCAGCACCTGTTTTGTGAACAATGAAAACTGTGTTTTACGTTTTCCCTGGATTTGGTAGCCCTGGATCAAGGTCTGGAGTTTGAAGGCTCTGAAGTGCCTTGGGTGGTAAGGAACCTTCAATCCTTTGCCTGGATTTTGCGAGACACCAGCAGCCTGTATGAGTGCACAGGTTTGCAGGGTCATTAAAAGCCTGGTCAGAGCTACAGCAGTTGCTGCCATCTGGTGAAAGAGTCTCTGTGTGGAGATAGCGGTATGCTCCAGCCAGGAGGGGTGACCTACTCAGGAGACAAGACCCAATGTTGGGGGGACTTCTTGCCCGTAGGACTGGGAAAGTCAAGACAGCTGTGCAGGTCTAGAGAGAAAGAGAAAGCTGAGGTGACTAGTGCATCCACAGTGGGGGCTGGTGGGAGTCTGAGAAGTGTAAAAGACCCCCATGTGCTGGGCAAACCCTATCAGGAGGCCAGGAGTTGGGCCTGTAGAGTGAGGTGTTGAAACCAAGGCTGAGTGAGCCTGAAGAATCCATGGACTGGAAGACAAAAGAGCAGTGGTGCTGCTGACAAAGGAGCCAGATGGCTTGACATTTTTCCAGTGGTGAAGTTGAAACCCCAGCATTTGAATCTTGGATGATAGTTGAATTTTGTTTAATAAAAGTGGGCTGCCATGCCCGTAAAACACAGTTTAGACTGTCGTGGACTTCGTTAAAAAATGCATCTAAACTTGAGCTAACAACCCCCTATAACAAGGGGTGTCTTTATAGAAAAAATTCCAAGAATCAAAAATATGTAGCAGACTTCACAATATATTTTTAAAGGTGGTTGTTTAGAGAACATTTTAGTGTATCCTCAACAAATCAAATAGGATAAAAAATATAAAGTATAGAAAAAAAATTATTTTGAAATTTCTAGCTGAAGCCATTACCACTTTGGGAAACGAAAAATATTCTAGCTCAGCCAAACCACACTACAAAAAACCTCTTGAATCAACAGGAGCAAAAAAATTCTGAGTTTACATTGGACCGGCATAAAGGTGCCTCTTGAGAATGCTGAAGTATACTGAATTTATATATATGTGTGTATCAGAAGAACTCCTAGAAAATCACGAGAAAAGCAAATGTCATTGTATCCAAATTAAAGAGAGACTTTACACTAATGGTACAATAAATGAACTAATGGAATCTTTCAAATACAAACAAGAACAGAATTTCTCCTGTAGACTAGTCAAAAATGATTACAGTAACCACATTGGTAATGATCTCCTGAAGACATTGCAGAAAATCAATCTTCCCCCTGTGGTACAGTGTCAATTTTATAACGGCTTAACAGACAGTCTTGGAGGACGATGTGATGTGTGATGACAGTCTGTTGGCGGTAAATCTGACCGTGTGTACGCTCCATCGGACAATTGTTGTCGGACTTTCCGCCAACAAATGTTGGCTAGCAGGTTTTCAGATTTTCCGCGGACAAATGTGTGTTGCTGGGAAGCAGAAGCGGTCGGTCTTGTAAACTAGCATTCGTAATGGAGAATTAACATCTGGAAATGCAGCGCACAATTCTCTTCTTCTTTAATGGGATAATAATGAAGCTGCTTTGCTGGTGATACTGATGGAGTTATTGCAAACACATTTTCAAAGGCTTTTTTTCTAGTGATATCAAGAATAATATTATTATGCTTTTTCCTTTTTTTTTTTTGTTTTGGGGCAAGTTATCACAACAACATTATCCCGTAGTTTTTAAGATCAAAGATACAACTATGTCGGTGTCCCTTGTCAATTTTGCATTGCATTTTTTTAAATGTAACTGCCTACTCCCAAACTGTCATTTGAAGTAAAACACATAGCCAAGTATTATTCTTCACAATTTTTTTTTATTGTGCATTAAAAAAATAAAACAAATAAAATTAGACCTGCTATCTGCCAATAGAACTTAACCAAAAATTGCGTTCTATGCATCCAAAAATATAGAAAATATACCAAATCAAATCATTATTCAACCAAAAAAATTATGTTAAAGCAATAACCCCCAGGCCAATAATAAATAACACGTTATCTCCTCCGATTCTGCAACATGGCTGGTTGACGAACGGCCGTTCAGAAACAAACTGAAAAGTGCGAAATGAAAAGTGTGAAATGAAAAGCGCGAATCAACACTCACCAAACTTCTACTAACACGAAATTAGCAGAAGGAGCCCAAAGGGTGCCGCTAAAGAGCTGAAAAACAACGTAGTACGTCACTATGTTCGTAATTGTTGGCCAACAATTGTGTGGGCGTGTGTATGCAAGACAAGTTTGGGCCAACACCCTTCGGACAAAATTCCGCGGCCAACAATCCGATCATGTGTACGAGGCTTTAGACTTGTCTCTGCACTGGCTCCCTGTTATTAACCTCAACTACATGTTTCTGACCACGGCTTGTCTTCTCTGATTCTTGGTGTGTCCTTATCTATTTCCTGACCACAGCTCTCTGTTGATCCTTAGTGTGACCTCCGCTAGTTCCTGAACACAATTTTTCTCTGCTGGTGCTTGTTGTGACCTGACCTACTGAGCTACTTTCTGACCGCTGGGGTGACTTTGGCTAGTTCCTGACAGCGGCTTGTCTCTGCTGATTATTGGTGTGACCTTATCTAGTTCTTGACCTTGGTTTGTTTCTGGTGATTCTTGGGGTGACCTCAGCCAGTAAGCTTCCTGGACTAGGCTCTAAGCACCTCTAATACTCTGTGCCTTCTCATTCCCTGTGCTCTACTCCAGGGCTGACTGGACCAGAGGTGTAAGGGAAGCCCTCTTGTCATCTCGTCCTCTAACCAGGTACTCAGGTAACCAGATAGTTTGACAAAAGTCCCACAATGTTAGGTTCAGTAGAACATCTGAAGGCTTATTCACAAGGTCAAGCATATAGCACAGTATCCCACAGTGATAGTTGTGCAAAATGAAACTTTTAAGGACTTTTAAGAACTTGTCTTCAAAAGTTTCATTTGACATAACTAACACTGTGGGATGATTGCTCTGCTTATACAAGTTATATGTGATATACACTCGATCTTGTGAATTAGGACAAATCTACAGAAGTTCTACTATACATTGCTGCCATAGTGGGACCTTTGCCATACACTTTGCTTTTGCTAATAATAGTTATATGTCTTTGACTTATATGACATCACCCTCCAAGATTGTCTGTTAGGCAATTATATTGTTGAAACTAAACCCCAGTGGTGCCAATTTTTCTTTTCCTGCAATATCTACAGGAGGTCATGACCTATGTGGTTACTCTAATTATTCTTGACTAGTCTGTATGAGAACTTTAGTACCTGTTTGTATTTGAAACATTGTATTAATTCATGTATTACACAATAAGAGTAAAGACTATAATTTGTATAGAATGACGTTGGCTTTTCTTATGATCTTCTGGAAGGTCTTCCAAGGTTCATATAAAGATTGAATATTCATCTGCATCCTCAAGAGGCACCTTGATACTGATTCAATGTAAACACACTAGGACCATTTTTTTTTGCTTCTGTTAATAGAAGAAAATTTGGGGAAAGTGGTCTAATTGCTACACCTACATGCTTCTAGATAAAGATTTTTTGTATTTTCTTTGAATTTTTGATCTGACCTTATGGAGATACCCTAATCTTTTTTTTCCAAATATTCACATTAAAAACAAATGAATACAGCCCCATTAAGGATATCATGGGGAAAATACCGTGCCATGGCCACTAGATGAAGATGAGGAGCATACTTATTTCCTATGATAGTCTTCATCATCTAGTGGCCATCATGCAATATAATTTGTATACAATGACGTTGGCTTTTCTTATGATCTTTTAGAAGTTCTTTCAAGGCACATAGAGAGATTGAATATTCATCTGCATCCTCAAGAGGCACCTTGATACTGATCCAGTGTAAACAATCCTTGGACCATTTTTTTTTTTGCTTATGTTGCTACAAGAAAATTTTGGAAGCATGACTGGATTTCGTACGATGGCCACCAGAAGATGAGGAGCATACTTTGTTTCTATGCATTGGAGCTTAGCTGAGGTCTGACAATTATGTATTGGGGCTGATCTGATGATGATGACTATCATAAGAAATAAGTATGCTCCTCATCGTTATCTAGTGGCCATCGCGCTGTATTTTCCCCATGATGTCCTAAATGGGGCTGCGTTCAAAATTGTTCAAGTAAATATTTGGGAAAAAAAGATTAGGGTATCTCCAATAAGTCAAATCAAAAATTCAAAGAAAATACAAAAAAAAAATCTTTATCTAGCCATTAGGTGTAGCCATTAGACCACTTTAGGAATTAATCATATAATGTATAAAATCAAGCCACGTCTCTAGAATGTTCTTCTATTAACAGAAGCAAAAAAAATGGTCCATGTGTGTTTACATTGGATCAGTATCAAGGTGCTTCTTGAGGATGTAGATGAATATTCAATCTTCATATGAACCTTGGAAGAACTTCCAGAAGATCATAAGAAAAGCCAACGTCATACAAATTATAGAGTCTTTACTCTTATTGTGCAATAAATGAACTAATGGAATGTTTCAAATACAAACAGGTACTAAAGTTCTAATACAGATTAGTCAAAAATGATTAGAGTAACCACATAGGTCATGACACATAGGTCAGGAGAAAGAACAATTATCACCACTGCAATGTCAATATTATAACTGCTTAACAGACAGTCTTGGAGGTTGATGTCATATAAGGCAAAGACGTATAACTCTTATTAGCAAAAGCAAAGTGTACGGCAAAAGTCCCACCATGGCAGCAATGTACCACAGAACTTCTGAAGATTTGTCCTTAATCAAAAGTTCGAGCAGATAGCACATAGAACTCTTAAGCCCCACCTGAGCGATTTTCTGCTCGAAACTTGTAGCTCTAAAACGCTCAGCAAGCCAAATCCCATTAATTTCAATGGCTCCTGTTCACATATGAGTGTTCTGTCTCCTCAAGCGAAATTCCTCAAGCTCCAAAAAGTACATGAGGTTCTTTTTGGAAGATTGGAGACAGATTGGGCCCCAACGACTTCAATGGGTAAGCCTGAAAATGTGCAACATGAGCGTTTTACGAGTGTTTTGTCCCTCATTTTCTGCTCAAACAGCAGCTCTCCACCCCTAACCCCCTCCACTTCTCCACCCCCTTGTGTTTTCTATTGGCTAAACAAAGATGCCTAAAGCTGTAAAACGCTTGTAATACACTTCTAAAACACACTCAAAACTCTCAAATAAAAAGCAAGTAAATTGCTACGCTCAGTTGCGAATGCAGCCGTAAAAGCAGAGCAAGCATCCCACAATGCATAATTGTCAGACCTCAGATCAGCACCATTGCATACACTTCTGACCTTGGATCAGCACCAATGCATAATTGTCAGACCTCAGATCAGCACCAATGCATAATCGTCAGACCTCAGATCCACACCAATGCATGCACATCAGACCTCAGATCAGCCCCTGCACAGGATACCATCTTACATGTGCAGACTGTCTTCTTCTGCACAGCACACCAATGTCCTCAGTGACCAACAGGCTATCTGTAACATTAGGGAGGTTGGTAGGCCAAGCTTTGCAACTGAGAGTCTTGTGAATTGTCAATTACAGTCAATGGCAGCTCGGGTCGGTGCAAATGCCATCAGGTGCGAGTGTTGCCAAAACCTGATTTAGAGGACATGCTGTTTTTTTTTCATGGGGGGGGGGTAGTTTAATTTTGTTTATAATTTGTTGTATTGTATGCTGGGTGTGTCCAGACAGCGCGGGCACCTTTTTATTTGATGGATTTAAAAAGAGTAACAGAGTTACTTTTTCAGATTTAGAGTGGAGAGGGATTAGAACCCTTGTCTCCTCAATAGGAAATTGAGGGCAAAAAAAATCACTCAGGTTATAACCCTCCTTTGCTCTTTCCATATTTTTTTAAATTTTGCCTTTCTACTTTAACCACCTCAATACAGGGCACTTACACCCCCTTCCTGCCCAGGCCATTTTTCAGCTTTCAGCACTGTCACACTTTGAATGACAATTGCGCGGTCATACAACACTATAACCATGTGAAATTTGTATCATTTTCTTCACACAAATAAAGCTTTCTTTTGGTGGTATTTAATCACTTCTGGGTTTTTTATTTTTTCCTAAAAAAAAGAAAGACCGAAAATTGTGAAAAAAAAAGTTTTTCTTAGTTTCTGTCAGTAAATTTTGTAAATAAGTAATTTTTCTCCTTCACTGATGGGCGCTGATGAGGCGGCACTGATGGGCTCTGATAGGCTGCACTGATGAGGTGGCACTGATGGGCACTGATTAGGTGGCACTGATGGGCACTGATTAGGTGGCACTGATAAAGAGGCACGAATATGCCGCACTTATGGGCACTGATATGTGGCACTGATGAGCACTGATAGGCAGCATGGATAGGCGGCACTGCTGGGCAGCAGCACTGATTGGCACTGAGGGGCATTGATGGGCAGCAGTGATATCTAGCACTGACTGGCATCACTAATGGCCACTGATTGCTGGCAAATGTGGCCACTGATTGCTGGCAAATGTGGGCACTGATTGCTGGGACTTTTGGGCACTGTTTGGCACTGATTGCTGGCAAATGTGGCCACTGATTGATGGCAATTGTGGGCACTGATTGCTGGGACTTTTGGGCACTGTTTGGCACTGATTGCTGGCAAATGTGGCCACTGATTGATGGCAATTGTGGGCACTGTTTGATGGCACTTTTGGGCACTGGTTGGCACTGATTGCTGGCAGTGGTGGGCACTCATTGCTGGCAGTGGTGGCACTTAATTTTAATCAGGGCACTGATGATCAGTGCCCTGATTACATTCCTAGAGTAAGGAGATACATCCCTGTGAGGAGATGCCGCTGATCAGCTCTCCTCTCCTCACACTCGGTCAGTGTGAGGTGAGGAGCGCCAATTACCCGCATCTCTGTGTTTACATGTGGCCAGCTGTGATTGGACACAGTCGATCACATAGTTAAAGAGCCGTGGCCGCGATCGCCGCTCTGCGCCTCCCGTTCGTTCTGGGAAGCCGTCATATGACGTCCACCCAGAACGAGAGCTGCACTGCCCAGCCATTATTTGACGGTAGGTGGGCGGCAAGTGGTTAAGAAGCGAAACGACTTACATCAAAACACATCTATACATCACTCACAAGATTAATGATCTGAGTAGTGACTTCCAAGTCTGATATATATAATGTTACACTCCTTGGGGTCCCCAGTAGTGAAGAGCAGTCTGCCACTCCAAGGCTGTCCAGCCAATTTCCTAAGGGACACACAATGGATAAAATAATACATTACTTTCAAAATTAATTATATTGTTTGTTTTTGTTTTTTTCAAATAAAAAGGGGAATTGAGTACAGCGCTGCACTAGAAAAAGAGGGGGGGGGGGGGGAAGAAATAGCAGCCAACACACCTATAGACTCAAGGTAAAGGATAATAAAACGAAAAAAAGTGTAGCGCTATAAGTCCCAAACAATAAATTGGAAATGTGTCAAAACCTAATACATTGTATAGACATATAGGTCAGAATAACATTCAATGAATGTATATGAACAATGTGTGAAAATCTATCGTCACTTTAAAATATAACCATAAAATATAAATTACACCATAAGTGACACTGTGTAAATATATCAAAACAATATGAAAATAGAACTTAATTATCAAATGTGAATATTAATAAAGTATAATTGGAAGACCGTGAAGGTCCAATAAATCTAACACCATAAAATATGTAAATGAAAATGTCCTGAAACATAAAAAGTCCACAATATTGGTTGTAGAGAAAAATGTGAAGAAAAAAACCACCACCAAAAGGTCTATGGAGGTTAAACACAAAAAAAATGGTGGATCAGTAGCTCCCCAGGTTCTCAAGTAGAAAGAATCAACTGGATCTGGCAGGTGAGTGAGCTATGGAAGAACCACACGTGGACAAAAGGATCTAAAGTGGTGCCGGGGCCATCACCAGAGACATCAAGAGGCTTACCGGAACTTAATGACTTGAAAAGACATAAGTCATACAAGTCAGAAATGCTTATTGACCAACAGGTCTGGATAATACATCTCTTTGGATGTCATCAGCATACAGCAGAAGAAGAGAGTGGCAATACAACTTCCAAATCCATAAACATTCCGATATAGGCCAAACGGTATTCAACTCAACTGGTCAACTCCTTCTTGTGTCATGACCTAAAGTCTGATCAGGAAGTAAGGCAGAAGTAATCGAGCAGTGTATTTAAACAGCTATGAAGTTGAGATGAATACCCGTTTGGCCTATATCGGAATGTTTATGGATTTGGAAGTTGTATTGCCACTCTCTTCTTCTGCTATATGCTGACGACCTCAGAAGAGACGTATTATCCAGACCTGTTGGTCAATAAGCCTTTCTGACTTGTATGACTTATGTCTTTTCAAGTCAAGTTCCGGTAAGCCTCTTGATGCCTCCGGTGATGGCCCCGGCACCACTTTAGATCCTTTTGTCCACGTGTGGTTCTTCCATAGCTCACTCACCTGCCAGATCCAGTTGATTCTTTCTACTTGAGAACCTGGGGAGCTACTGATCCACCATTTTTTTCAGTGTTTAACCTCCATAGACCTTTTGGTGGTGGTTTTTTTCTTCACATTTTTCTCTACAACCAATATTGTGGACTTTTTATGTTTCAGGACATTTTCATTTACATATTTTATGGTGTTAGATTTATTCGACCTTCACGGTCTTCCAATTATACTTTATTAATGTTCACATTTGATAATTAAGTTCTATTTTCATATTGTTTTGATATATTTACACAGTGTCACTTATGGTGTAATTTATATTTTATGGTTATATTCTAATGCCCCGTACACACGGTCGGATTTTTCGACGGAGAATGTGTGATAGGACCTTGTTGTCGGAAATTCCGACTGTGTGTAGGCTCCATCACATATTTTCCATCGGATTTTCCGACACACAAAGTTTGAGAGCAGGATATAAAATTTTCCGACAACAAAATCCGTTGTCGGAAATTCCGATCGTGTGTACACAAATCTGACGGACAAAGTGCCACGCATGCTCAGAATAAATTAATTGATGAAAGCTATTGGCCACTGCCCCGTTTATAGTCCCGACGTACGTGTTTTACGTCACCGCGTTCAGAATGATCGGATTTTCCGACAACTTTGTGTGACCGTGTGTATGCAAGACAAGTTTGAGCCAACATCCGTCGGAGAAAATCCTAGGATTTTGTTGTCGGAATGTCCGAACAAAGTCCGATCATGTGTACAGGGCATAAGGTGACGACAGATTTTCACACATTGTTCATATACATTCATTGAATGTTGTTCTGACCTATATGTCTATACAATGTATTAGGTTTTGACACATTTCCAATTTATTGTTTGGGACTTATAGCGCTACACTTTTTTTCGTTTTTTTAAAAAAAAAAGATACTTTCACATCTGTTTAACCCATACTGGCCAGATAGATTTCAGCTATGGTGCTATCAGTTCACCAATCCCCTCATCATTACTTTCAGACATAATAAACATATTAGTATTTTATCTTGCAGGGCAAGCAAGGCTATATATATATATATATATATATATATATATATATATATATATATACACACACACACATACATTTTTTTTTGGACGAATATCAAGAAGAGTTTTAAGGACTACTGTAGATAAAAAATGAAAAAAATGTGCAACATTTATTCTACAATTTTATATGTTTATAATAGCACTAAAATTAAGCAAGGTTATTTACAAATAAAATTTAGGCATTTTTTTCTTTTTTCTGTTAATCGTGTAATAAAACAAACATCATCGAAAACAGATATATGTGTACTAAAGGTGCAAAAAATGCAAGGCCCACTTATTTTACAGCAGCGCACCCCAGAATAATAATAATACTAATTAGAAAACGGTAAGTGAAAGCTTAGAGGGAGATGAAGAAAAATATATACCTATATAAAAATAGTTTTTTTTTTGTTTGTTTGACCAATGCAAGTTTTAGGGGCATCCTCAAACGGAAGGTGGAGGAGCACAAGGTCTCTAACATCCACCAGCTCTGTGATGTCGTCATGGAGGAGTGGAAGAGGACTCCAGTGACAACCTGTGAAGCTCTGGTGATCTCCATGCCCAAGAGGGTTAAGGCAGTGCTGGAAAATAATGGTGGCCACAAAAAATATTGACACTTTGGGCCCAATTTGGACATATTCACTTAGGGGTGTACTCACTTTTGTTGCCAGCGGTTTAGACATTAATGGCTGTGTGTTGAGTTATTTTGAGGGGACAGCAAATTTACACTGTTATACAAGCTGTACACTCGCTACTTTACATTGTAGACAAGTGTCATTTCTTCAGTGTTGTCACATGAAAAGATATAATAAAATATTTACAAAAATGTGAGGGGTGTACTCACTTTTGTAAGATACTGTATGTGTACTAAAAGTGCAAAAAATGCAAGACCCACGTATTTTATAGCAGTGCGCCCCCAGAATAATACTAATAAAAAAACGGTAAGTGAAAGCTTAAAAAAAAAAAAAATTATTCCATGGGCAAAAAACCTACAACATTTTTTTTTAAATAGTTTTTTTTTGCTTGTTTGACCAATGCAAGACTACTGTAGATACAAAGTGAAAAAATGTGCAAAATGTATTCTATAATATGTCCACGATACAGTACTGCTAACATTAGGCAAGGTTATTTACAAATGAAATTTAGGTATTTTTTTCTTCATTTTTACGTGTAACAAAATAAACCAGGAATATGTGTACTAAAAGTGCAAAAAAATGCAAAGCCCACTTCTTTTACAGCAGCCCACCCCAGAATAATAAAAATAATAATAGTAAACGCTAAGTGAAAACTTAAAACAAAATAAGAAAAAAAAAAATACAGTTTTGTGAGTTTTAAGGACAACTGCGAAACAAAGTTTTCAAACAGTGAAAAATTGTGTAAAATGTATTCTAAAATTTGTCCTTTTATCATAACACTAAAATGAAGCGAGGTTATTTATAAATTACATTTAGGCATTTTTTTCTTTTCTTTTTTTTTTGTTAATTTTTTTTTAATGTGTAGCAAAAACAAATACCATCAATACATACAAGTATATGTGTACAAAAAAAATGCAAGGCCCACCTTTTTTACAGCAGCCCACCCCAGAATAATAAAAATAATAATAGTAAACGCTAAGTGAAAACTTAAAACAAAATAAGGAAAAAAAAAATACAGTTTTGTGAGTTTTAAGGACAACTGTGAAAAAAAAGTTTTCAAAAAGTGAAAAATTGTGTAAAATGTATTCTAAAATTTGTCCTTTTATCATAACTAAAATGAAGCAAGGTTATTTATAAATTACATTTAGGCATTTTTTTTCTTTTTTTGTTAATTTTTTTTATTGTGTAGCAAAAACAAATACCATCAATACATATAAGTATATGTGTACAATTTATTTGATAAATATATATTTCACAGCAGCCCACCCCAGAATAATAATAATAATATTATTATTATTATTTATTATTACTATTATTATTTAAAAAAATAAAAAGCTAAAAAATAGAAAGCATAAAAAAAAATTAAGAAGAAGAAAACTCTCCTTTAACTAGGCTTTGGTCCTCTTGCTGTAGACTAGACACCAATGACATCACTGGGCCTTACCACGAGATCCTGGGGAAAGCTGAAGATCCCAAATCTTGGGAGATTCTCCAATGTTGCATAGGAGAGCATTTTCCTGGAATTTGGAATCCTCAGCTTGCCAAGAATCTCATGAGAAGGACACCCAACGTATCTTCTTTTTTTTTTCCAGGGGTCATGGTGTCAAGCATAAATCCACCTTGTACTTTCATGCAAGATACTCTTTGAACACATTCTTGTGAACTCACCTTTTTTAGGAAGTACAAAACCGACAGGATTTGGCCAGAGACCTTGGATCAGACCCTGGACCCTTCTGCTGAGGACAGATTTTTCTTGGAGATGTACAAAGCTGCTAATGAAAATCGATATCTCATTGTCCTCGGTTTCGATTTCTAGTCTACAACAGAAGCAAAACATATTTTTCACATCTTTTTGGTGTTCCTCATCTGAGTATCGTCATAAATATTAATCCTAACTGGATGACATTTTAAAAAACAATTTGCAGCAACGTGCAGTACATATGTTCAAATGGGGTGGGGGGGTGGGGGGGGACAAATCTTAGGCTCTCCAGGTAGAATGTTTTTCATTCATACAGAATAGAGAGAATCAGGAAAATACCGCATTATGTCTACTAGATGGAGCTAACCATCATGTTGTAAAGAGCTGTATAATAATGGAAATACCGGTAATAGTAAATAATGATTTAATTATTATTTATGCATTCAATTATTATTTAATTAATAATAATTTAATTGCTTATAATAATTTAACATATGTATTAATATTCTGTTAATATTTTATATTTTAATTACTATATTTAATTATGATGTATGTCTTCAATTATTATTTAATTAATAATAATAATAATAAAGTAATTACTTATAATACTTTACATTTATTTATTAATATTCTATTAATGTTTCATATTTAAATTCATATGTTTAATTATGTATGTGTTCAGTTATTATTTAATCAATAATTTCATTACTTATACCAATTTAATTTATTTTCATAATATTCTATTAATGTGTTGTTAAACCCACAACAGTAAAATCAGTCTGTATATGCAGTAAAGCATGCTTGTTATATTCACAGTGGAACAAAAGGCTGTTTGATCCCGTCTCCTCTGAGTCTCCCCTTCTTCCACTGTCCCCTAATCTTTTCCTGATAACACAGAGTCTATGGAGTCAGGCTGCACATGCTCAGTTTGGTGTGCATTGCTAGAGCGTTTTTTTTTTTTTTTTTCTTGGGAGTGTGCATGTGATCAGCACAGGGCCAATCAGCACTGTCTAGACAGAGGGTCAGGGGGTCTTGCAGTCTCATAGGACAGTCAGAACACTCCTCCTACAAGCTTTAACCAGACACTGATAGAAGTCACAAGACTGCTATATACTGCTGATGAGAAAAAGGTATTTAGCAGTTAATATCTACTAAAATAATTGCATTTCCATGTTCTGTGTGCTGTGGGAGAGCAGATATAGTGAGTGCAGGCTCCTGGATTTAGTAACACTTTAATGTTTTTATATTTTATTTAATATATTAATATTTTATGAAAAATTTGAAATCATTTATTTGTTTTATTTTTATGAATTCATAATTTAATAATAATTTAATTCCTAAGATCACCCGCTCTACCTAGTGGTCAGAATTCGGTATTACCGTTTTTGCTCCCACTTGTACCGAACAAATGTACATGCACCTTCACAGGCTGAGTTTTTATAAATGCACCCCTTCGTTTGCTTTTGTGCACTGTTTATTACAAACTTTTTTTTTTTGTTTTTTTGTTATTTTTTTTTTTTACCTTTTTTCTTTTTTTTTTTTTACCCTTTGTTACATCTCAGTGCTCCTGCTCTCTTGCAGCTGCTTCCTGTCTACATACACACCGGTGATGGCTGCGCGGCATTTCAAAGGAAAATCCAGCCCTGACACTCCCTGTAGACAGAACGAGGCTGCAGGAGATCAGCAGCACTCAGATATAAAGAATTTATTTTAAAAAAAGTATTTCATTTTTTTTTTTTATAATACGCAGAGCTTTAGCAGTTAGGGGTTTAGACCTACTTTAAATATGTGCATTCAATAAGCCGTTTGGTAATGTGTGTTTTCCCGAAAGCGTGATCCATTCAGTAAGTGACTGCGGGGGGGAATGATTATTAATGCTTTGTGGAAGGATGCCGCTGCATGCTTGTTACAGTGGAAAAGTAACACTTATCTGTGAATGCAGACTCGCCCTGGATAACGGCTCGCCTTGTATGCGAAAAAAATGTTAGAGTTCCGGTAAGCGGGACCGACTTTAGCCTTATGGGATCAGCAAGCCAAATTCCCCTCATTCCATAACATGTCATTAAAGTATGGATTATATACAGAAAACACACAAATGTGCTGCTGAGATACCAAATAATCCCTTTTATTACATCGAATGTCACTGGGATGAGATCTGTTATGACATCAGAGCAGCAGAGCACCCACAGAGCCGGGCTCTCATTGGCTGTAATGAATTGCATAGCCCAGAAATCCTTACACTTTATAGATATCCTATACTATATGCAAATTCCATTTAATAACTTATTATTTAGTGATTGACAGGCTGGCTTTTCATTTCTGCAATGTGATTTATTTATATATATCTATATATATCTATATATATAGATATATATAGATATATACCCTGTTTCCCCGAAAATAAGACTTAGCGTGATTGTTGGTGATGGCTGCAATATAAGCCCTACCCCCCCAAATAAGCCCTACCCTGTTTCCATGAAAATAAGCCCTACCCTGAAAATAAGACCTACAGGGACTTTAACTAGGGCTTATTTGGGGGGTAGGTCTGTAGGTCTTATTTTCAGGGTAGGGCTTATTTTCATGGAAACAGGGTAGGGCTTATTTGGGGGGTAGGGCTTCTATTGCAGCCATCACCGAAATCACGCTAGGTCTTATTTTCGGGGAAACAGGGTATATACAGGGCTTTTTTTCTCGGAGAATAGGTGCGGGAACTCCCCCCGTCTGAGTTACCTTGTCTCTGCCCCCCACCCGTCTCTGACCACCGTCCCTTCATTCCACCCCCTACCCACCTACCAGTACTGCCCCTTTTTAGAGAATACAGAACCAAGTATCATTTTGTGGTGCTAAATCATTTGTATGGAACATGTTGATGATAAAAAGAAAAGCAGTAAAATAGATCCTCTGCAGCCAGGAATAGAATCCCACCAATAGATCCCCACACAACAATAGACTCCCCCAGCAACAATAGACTCCACCCCAACAACAATAGATTCCCTGCAGCAACAGTGAACCACCCACAACAAAATATCACACCCAGTAACAAAATATCTACCCAAGTAACATTAGACCCCCCCCCCCCCCCAGCAGCAACAACAGATCTCCCAGCAGCCAGCATCAATAGATCATCCAGCAGCCAGTAAAAATAGACCTCTCCCTCAACAGTAGATCCCTTCCAGCAACATAAGACCCACCCCAGCAACAATAGATCCCCCCATCAGCAACAATAGCCCCTCACACAAAATCAGATCCCCACCAGTGACAATAGATCCCCCAGCAGCCAACATCAATAGACCCTCCAGCACACCCCACACCCCATGCTATTACATACATTCAGTGCTGGAGGTGCCGGAACTGCGTTCCCCCGCATTCCCGCTAAAAAAAAAGCCCTGTGTATATATATTCAGTATATGTGTATGTAGCGCCCTGCTCCTGAAGAGCAGACGCTATTCTTTTGCAATTTAAATTAGTTGAAGCTACAGTTAGGCTCAACTTATTATTGCCTAAATTTAATGGTTTCTGTACCAGTTTGGCTGGACTGTGCAGATTTCCATCCAACCATGGGTGGTGCTGTCATCATTGCTGGATGTGGGAAATACAGTCTGGTCGAACATATAGACTACTCTTTGTTTAGAAGCTATTCGGTGGGAGTGGTTCACACGCCGGACATTCTGGGTAGGGGTATTTAAGGAACAGACACCATGTTTTCTGGGTTTGCGCTTCCTGACTCCCGAGCCTGGGAGGGGGGTTGGCGCTCCCTATCTCATGGGCCTCCTGGCCTGGGAGACCACGGTCCCTTGGAGTTCTGCCTTGAGGTCGGCGGACCTAAGGCCTAGCTACTAAAGGAAGGATCAGACTCGTAGTGGCCTATTGGTCCGAATGATGGTCTCTTTGCTGTCTGGCCTGCGGGAAGAAGCAAGGGACTGCAGTGACCAGGGGAGGACTCTTCGGGAGAGGACCGAGCATAAGGCTGGTATCTTGAGAAGAGCCTGGGAACTCAGTCGGAGACGCATCTTGGATCAAACACAGCAGTCAGTTCATTCAGGACTGTAAAGGTCTGTGGCAGAGACCGTGTAGATCACCACAATTAGTTCACCCAAGATTGTAAGGTCTGTGGCAGAGACCGTGTTCGAGCATCGCATCAACTGCTAGGTCGGTGAGAGAAGCCTATCCGGTGGTTGCTGAATCCAGCTGTGGAAGTGTTATTCGTTGGATATAGAAATTACCTCAAACCGCAAGATCCAAGGTACCTTGAATCCCGTTTCACCCTCTACCTTACTATTGCATATGTTGTTACTTAATAAAGCTTGGAAAAAAGGACTAAGTGTTGGAGCCAGCGTGTCATATGAGCGAGTGATAAGTACCCCTAGGATGAACACTGTGAAGATGGTAACGGTAAGCCCGAAAGAAAATATTTAGCAGTGGCTACGGGGTTTAAAGTAAACTGAGAAAAAGCTTCGCTACATGTATATATAGAGAGATAGATATATATCTATATATTTATATATATATATCTCTACAGTATTTCACAAAAGTGAGTACACCCCTCACATTTTTGTAAATATTTTATTCTATCTTTTCATGTGACAACACCGAAGAAATGACACTTTGCTACAATGTAAAGTAGTGAGTGTACAGCTTGTATAACAGTGTAAATTTGCCGTCCCCTCAAAATAACTCAACACACAGCCATTAATGTCTAAACCGCTGGCAACAAAAGTGAGTACACCCCCTAAGTGAAAATGTCCAAATTGGCCTCAATTAGCCTTTTTCCCTCCCCGGTGTCATGTGACTCGTTAGTGTTACAAGGTCTCAGGTGTGAATGAGGAGCAGGTGTGTTAAATGTGGTGGTATCGCTCTCACTCGCTCATACTGGTCACTGGAAGTTCAACATGGCACCTCATGGCAAAGAACTCTCTGAGGATCTGAAAAAAAGAATTGTTGCTCTACATAAAGATGGCCTAGGCCAGCGATGGTGAACCTTGGCACCCCAGGTGTTTTGGAACTACATTTCCCATGATGCTTATGCACTCTGCAGTGTATATGAGCATCATGGGAAATGTAGTTCCAAAGCATATGGGGTGCCAAGGTTCTCCATCACTGGCCTAGGCTATAAGAAGATTGCCAAGACCCTGAAACTGAGCTGCAGCACGGTGGCCAAGACCATACAGCGGTATAACAGGATGGGTTCCACTCAGAACAGGCCACCAAAGAAGTTGAGGTCACGTGCTCAGCGTCATATCCAGAGGATGTCTTTGGGAAAGAGACGTATGAGTGCTGCCAGCATTGCTGCAGAGGTTGAAGGGGTGGGAGGGTCAGCCTGTCAGTACTCAGACCATACGCCGCACGCTGCATCAAATTGGTCTGCATTAGGGGTGCAACGGATCAAAAAACTCATGGATCGGATCGATCCTCGGATCAGAGTCATGGATCGGATCATTTTCGGATCAGCAAAAAAAAAAAAAAAGACAAATCTTGTTACACCCACCAGAGTTTTAGATTTAAAAGCTATTTTCCACACAAAACAGAGCTTATATGCATAAATACAGTATTTGTCATTCGGACAGACTGTTTAGATGTTAAATTTTAAAAGCAGCAGCAAACCTGCTGACCTTACATGGTTGCTAATGTGACAGAACACCTCTGAATTTCACATTTAATGTTAAATGTGAAAATCAGAGGTGTTCTGTCACATTAGCAACCATGTAAGGTCAGCAGGTTTGCTGCTGCTTTTAAAATTTAACATCTAAACAGTCCGTCCGATTGACAAATACTGTATTTATGCATATAAGCTCCGTTTTGTGTGGAAAATAGCTTTTAAATCTAAAACTCCGGTGGGTGTAACAAGATGTCTGCTTGCCCCCTTCTCACTCTATCATTACAGTAGTGTGCTGGAGTGTGGGGTGTAGCAAGATTGCAGCGACGAAACGTCACTTCCTGATGATACAGCGGCCACCGCCAGGTGTACCAAGATGGCCGCCGCTCCGGAGCTAGGCTGAAGCTGCGGCCTTTCCTATGGCCGAGGCCGCCGAGCGCTCCGCGGATCGCGGGTGTGCCGATCAGCTGGGGGTTGACCCGTACGGATCATGGATCAGTGACGATCCGTTGCACCCCTAGTCTGCATGGCCATCATCCCAGAAGGAAGCCTCTTTTAAAGATGATGCACAAGAAAGGCCGCAAACAGTTTGCTGAAGACAAGCAGGCTAAGGACATGGATTACTGGAACCATGTCCTGTGGTCTGATGAGATCAAGATAAGAGTATTTGGTTCAGATGGTGTCAAGCGTGTGTGGCGGCAACCAGGTGAGAACAAAGACAAGTGTGTCTTGCCTACAGTCAAGCATGGTGGTGGGAGTGTCATGGTCTGGGGCTGCATGAGTGCTGCCGGCACTGGGGACCTACAGTTCATTGAGGGAACCATGAATGCCAACATGTACTGTGATATACTGAAGCAGAGCATGATCCCCTCCCTTCAGAGACTGGGCCGCAGGGCAGTATTCCAACATGATAACGACCCCAAACACACCTCCAAGACAACCACTGCCTTGCTAAAGAAGGTGAGGGTAAAGGTGATGTACTGGCCAAGCATGTCTCCAGACCTAAACCCTATTGATCATCTGTGGGGCATCCTCAAATGGAAGGTGGAGGAGCGCAAGGCCTCTAACATCCATCAGCTCCGTGATGTCGTCATGGAGGAGTGGAAGAGGATTCCAGTGGCAACCTGTGAAGCTCTGGTGAACTCCATGCCCAAGAGGGTTAAGGCAGTGCTGGAAAATAATGGTGGCCACACAAATTATTTACACTTTGGGCCCAATTTGGACATTTTCACTTAGGGTGTACTCACTTTTGTTGCCAGCGGTTTAGACATTAATGGCTGTGTGTTGAGTTATTTTGAGGGGACAGCAAATTTACACTGTTATACAAGCTGTACACTCACTACTTTACATTGTAGACAAGTGTTATTTCTTCAGTGTTGTCACATGAAAAGATATAATAAAATATTTACAAAAATGTGAGGGGTGTACTCATTTTTGTGAGATACTGTGTATATACAGCGCTGCGTAAATTGCCGGTGCTATGTAAGTACCTGCTATACAACAAGAATATAAATATATTCTCCAAAAATGAATGACCTACCAAGATAACAAAAAGGTAGCTTTATTCATTTGACTGTAGCTGTGGATCAGGAATCTCCAAACTTTCTAAACTAAGGGCAAGTTTCCTGTCCTTTAGGGCCGGTTCACATTAGAAGCGGCACGACTTGCAGGTCGCCTCACCGAGGCCCAAAGTAGTACAGGAACCTTTCTTCTAAGTCGGAGCGACTTGCGTCGCTCCGATTAGAACGGTTCCATTGTACAGAACGGGAGGCGACTTGTCAGGCGGCTAGGTCCCCGTGTGAACCGGCTCTGAGGCTTTAGGGAAGCCAGGCTGTTACCAGTGGGAGTAAAAATTGCCCCAGAGTCAAAGGAAATAGAAAATGCCTCAGGCTTGGTGGTCAGTAGGATGAAGAAAAAGGACCCCATCATTGGTGTCAGTGGGGAGAATTGTGCTTTATTGGCGGTATTAGTGGGAGGAATTATGCTCCTACATTAATGTAAATGGGAGTAATAATACCCCACTGTTTGTGTTAGTAGACAGTGCCTTTTTGTTGGTGTCAGTAGGAGAAACAGGGCCCCAAGGACCAGATAAAGTAAAAAAAAATGGTCACAACTGCCCCAAGGACCATTTGGAGACCATTGCTGTAGACCAGGAGTAGGCAACCTTTGAGAGTTGGAGATCTACCTGAACAACTTGAAAAAGATTAAAGATCCCCTGGGTTCGACGGCTTTTTTTTTTTTTTTTTAAAGTAGGCCTAACTAAATAGTAAGGAAAACTTACAAAAATATAATACAAATGTCACAGTAAAAATATAATTGTAGCCCTACCCTAACAGTGGCCAATGTCAGTCAGTAGAGCAGTGGACAGTGTTAATAGAGCAGAGGATGGTGTCAGTAGCCTTTTATTTGCATTATTTTATTTTTTTTTAAATATTGTTTACACTTTCATTTTTTTTACAATTACATTTTTTTTTATTTACATTTTTTTTTTTTTAGAAGCCCTGTTGGGGCCTTTGGTGAAATATCAGGGGTCTTTCTCTGCAGCCTCAGCTACAACGCTACAATGAAAAGTCCGACAGGCCACCCATGGCTCAAATTTTGTTAATGAGGAACCAGCTTTAGTCTTCAAAAAATTTGGAATCTAAAGTGATATCTATTTAATAATATCTCAGTAATAAAAGTCATTTTTAAAAATGTGCAATTTTCCAACAGCTGTATTTTATCCATACAAGTCAACGTGACTTGTTCACTTTAAAGGAGGTAAATGTGGAACCAAAAGGATGGATGTACGAGTTAGAACTCACTTTTTTGTTAACTGGAAGTGGTATGGAATGGTAAGGAATGGTTCAGATCTTATTGAGAACTTGTAACTTCTAGTATCTTTTTTTACTTTTTGATACAAGAGTTATTAAAGTACATTTCAATCTAAGACAAAGAAAATGGCTTGAATGAGGTCACGGCAATACGGCAATATACCAGACCAGCGTCACATATGACGGTATTGGGTGGAAAGACAATGGACTTACTGAGACAGCTTCTGTACAGAGTCTGAGAAATAACAGGACGATACAACGGCATAACCTAGATCTACAGGAATAACGCAAATCCCCCCGGTCTTTATGAGTTCTGCAACACAAATATAGTCATCGGTCAGCTTGGAAAAATCAATCTGTGTATAAGCAGTATAGAGCAAAAATAAAAAACTCAAATCCAAACTTATGATGACCAAAGAACTCAGCTCTTTATCTCCATACACAGCATAATATTCTTAAAAAGGTTTATAGAAAAAAAAAAAAAAAACGTCTATCTTTTTGATAGGACTGTATAAATACTTAATTAAAAAATAAATAAATAAACCTAGCTTTGTGCACTGGTCCAAATCATTTGGTGGAGGGGGGATTATGGTGTGGGGTTGTTTTTTCAGGGGTTGGACTTGGACCCTTAGTTCCAGTGAAGACATTTTGGACAATTTCATGCTCCGAACTTTGTGGGAACAATTTGGGGATGGCCTCTTCCTCTTCCAACATGACTGCGCACCAGTGCACAAAGCAAGGTCCATAAAGACATGGATGAGCGAGTTTGGGGTGGTGGAACTTGACTGGCCTTCACAGAGTCCTGACCTCAACCCGATAGAACGCCTTTTGGGATGAATTGATGCAGAGACTGTGAGCCAGGCCTTCTCGTCCAACATGAGTGCCTGACCTCAAAAATGCGCTTCTGGAAGAATGGTCAAACATTCCCATAGACACACTCCTAAACCTTGTGGACAGCCTTCCCAGAAGAGTTGAAGCTGCTATAGCTGCAAAGGGTGGGCCAACTCAATATTGAACCCTACGAACCAAGACCAGGATGCCATTAAAGTTCATGTGCGTGTAAAAGCAGGCGTCCCAATATTCTTGGCGAAATAATATATATACATATATATATATATATATATATATATATATACATACATACATACACATATACACAGTTGTGCTCATAAGTTTACATACCCTGGCAGAATTTATGATTTCTTGACCATTTTTCAGAGAATGTGAATGCTGTTGTGATTATTATTTAAAAGGATTAAACACAGTTGATTGATAATAAATGGCTTCAGCCAAACACCAACCATGAATGAAAGAAAAATGGCCAAGAAATCATAAATTCTGCCAGGGTATGTAAACTTATGAGCACGACTCTATGTATGTATGCATATATATATATATATATATATATATATATATATATATATATATATATATATATATACATACACACACATACACAGTATCTCACAAAAGTGAGTAAACCCCTCACATTTCTGTAAATATTTTATTATATCTTTTTATGTGACAACGCTGAATAAATGACACTTTGATGCAAGAGAAAATGTCCAAATTGGGCTCAAAGTGTCAATATTTTGTGTGGTCACCATTATTTTCAAGCACTGCCTTAACCCTCTTGGGCATGGAGGTCACCAGAGCTTCACAGGTTGCCACTGGAGTCCTCTTCCACTCCTCCATGACCACATCACGGAGCTGGTGGATCTTAGAGACCTTGCGCTCCTCCACCTTCCATTTGAGGATGTCCCACAGATGATCAATAGGGTTTAGGTCTGGAGACATGCTTGGCCAGTCCATCACCTTTACCCTCAGCTTCTTTTGCAAGGCAGTGGTCATCTTGGAGGTGTGTTTGGGGTCATTATCATGTTGGAATACTGCCCTGCGGTCCAGTCTCTGAAGGGAGGGGATCATGCTCTGTTTTAGTATGTCACAGTACATGTTGGCATTCATGGTTCCCTCAATGATCTGTAGCCCCCCAGTGCTGGCAGCACTCATGCAGCCCCAGACCATGACACTCCCACCACCATGCTTGACTGTAGACAAGACACACTTGTCTTTGTACTCCTCACCTGGTTGCCGCCACACACGCTTGTCACCATCTGAACCAAATAAGTTTATCTTGGTCTCATCAGACCACAGGACATGGTTCCAGTAATCCATGTCTATAGTCTGCTTGTCTTCAGCAAACTGTTTGTGGGCATTCTTGTGCATCATCTTAAGAAGAGGCTTCCTTCATGGATGACAGCCATGCAGACCAATTTGATGCAGTGTGCGGCGTATGGTCTGAGCACTGACAGGCTGACCCCCCACACCTTCAACTTCTGCAGCAATGCTGGCAGCACTCATAGTCTATTTCCTAAAGACAACCTCTGAATATGATGTTGAGCACGTGCACTGAACTTCTTTGGGCGACCATGGCGAGGCCTGTTCTGAGTGGAACCTGTCCTGTTAAACAACTGTATGGTCTTGGCCACCGTGCTGCAGCTCAGTTTCCGGGTCTTGGAAATCTTCTTATAGCCTAGGCCAGGGATATGCAATTAGCGGACCTCCAGCTGTTTCAAAACTACAAGTCCCATCATGCCTCTGCCTCTGGGTGTCATGCTTGTGGCTGTCAGAGTCTTGCTATGCCTCATAGGATTTGTAGTTCTGCAACAGCTGGAGGTCCGCTAATTGCATATCCCTGGCCTAGGCCATCTTTATGTAGAGCAACAATTCTTTTTTTTAGATCCTCAGAGAGTCCTTTGCCATGAGGTGCCATGTTGAACTTCCAGTGACCAGTATGAGAGAGTGAGAGCGATAACACCAAATTTAACACACCTGCTCCCCATTCACACCTGAGACCTTGTAACACTAACAAGTCACATGACACCGGGGAGGGAAAATGGCTAATTGGGCCCAGTTTGGACATTTTCACTTAGGGGTGTACTCACTTTTGTTGCCAGCGGTTTAGACATTAATGGCTGTGTGTTGAGTTATTTTGAGGGGACAGCAAATTTACACTGTTATACAAGCTGTACACTCACTACTTTACATTGTAGACAAGTGTCATTTCTTCAGTGTTGACACATGGAAAGATAGAATAAAATATTTACAAAAATGTAAATGTACTTACTTAGAAAGTAATACAATGATGGCTATCAGTAGCAAAACTATGTTTATTAACAAAGCCATGTAATCTTTAGTTCTGACATGGCGATTACATGACTTTGTTTATAAACAAAGTGTCAGTGTAATGCCGCGTACACACGATCGGACATTCCAACAACAAAATCCATGGGATTTTTTCCGACGGATCTTGGCTCAAACTTGTCTTGCATACACACGTCACACAAATCTTATTGGAAATTCCGATTGGCAAGAACGCGGTGACGTACAACCCGTATGACGAGCCGAAAAAAATGAAGTTCAATAGCCAGTGCGGCTCTTCTGCTTGATTCCGAGCATGCGTGGAACTTTGCGCGTTGGAATTGTGTGCACACAATCGGAATTTACGGCAACGGATTTTGTTGTCGGAAAATTTGAGATCCAGATCTCAAATTTTGTGTGTCGGAAATTCCGACGGAAAATGTCCGATGGAGCCTACACACGGTCGGATTTTCCAACAACAAGCTCCCATCGAACATTTTCCGTCGGAAAATCCGACCGTGTGTACGGGGCATTAGAGTTTGGTTTGGCCATGTTTATCAACAAAACCATGTTATACCTGATGAATAATCAGAGACACTTGAAAATCACGGTGAATACATAAAGCAATACTTTTTATAATTTTGTTATGCAAGGGAAGATTTACAACGCATTCACTTACCTGCTATTTTCTTAATGGATGTGACTTTCTTTGCAGGAAGTGGGCATATGGTACAGCTATCCTGAGACAGTCTGGGTTTTAGGAATGGCTCCCCCCATGGCAGATGTGGTGCCACCAAAGTTCCATTAAGGAGAGAAGCTAAAAAGCAATAAAAGCTCACAACACCAAACAATATGCTAAAAACAACCACACATTGACTGGGCACAACATCCAGGGTGTTCAATAAACTGAAAATAAGCAGAACCTCCAGTAGAAGTGAATTTAGAAACCAGGCTTTGCTTAGCGCAGTCATGCAAACGGTAAGAAACCCATTGAAAACTAAAAAACAAATAATTCCCAGGGCTATATAAAATGCTCTCACTGGCACTTGGGACGCTACGTACTTTGTAAAGCCCCATGTTACCCACAGCACTCCGTAAAAAATAAAGGCGCTACTCTCTGCTGCTTTTCCAGTGTACAGGGACATCAGACCAGCTATATGCACCATGCTTCCACTTGCTATGACCAGAATAAAGGTGCCTTGTGTTTGTACTGTCATGGCGAACGTTGCCAGGGTGTTAAACGCGTGGCCAATGGCATCTACGTCTCGAGTATTCAAGTTAGAGGAATAAGGATGGCGCCTAACTATTCTTGGCTTGACTTTCATACCTTGAAGACAGGAATTGATTATCCCCTCCAACCCTTTACCCTCTGGGATTCTGAAATCTGTCTTTGACAGATAGAGTCTAAGACACATATAGATCGTTGAAGTGAAGAAGATAAGCAGATTGACCGACTGCGGTGCACTGTGGTTAATGCCGGTGGGAAGAGTTAAAGTAGCACAATAAATAGCAAAAAGGAGCGTGTATAAGCCAATGCAGATATTTTGAAGGCACATCATGAAAGATAAAGCCAAGAAAAGGACAGCAAACACAGCCATGTAGGAGGAAGGAAGTAACTGCTCCCCAGATGTACTTGACTGGCTCATAAGGGAATATCCTTCTACGACTTTTAGCATGGCCAACAAGCTGAAGAACGTAGCGTGTATTGTGTCATTAGCCCAAAAGGATGCAACAGACACCGCTAACTGGTACGCTGCCGAAGTGAACATCCAATTGGCTTGGCCACTGAAGAAGATGGTGACTGTCCCTAAAAGTTTTCCACAGAGGATGCTGGAGGACACTATATTGGCTAAAACTCCTGCCATCACAAGGTGGTTCCTCGAAACATGGTTCGAGCAATTGACTTTTTTCCCAACCGGCAAAGGTTTCTTTCCAGTTCCCATGTTTGCAAACCTGACGGCCACAAGATAAATACTAATCACGGTAACTATCATGAAGTTACTAGCAATACCCGAGGAACCAAGGCTTGGGTCATTGTACAGGGCAAGGACATGGATGTTGGCCAGGCCAAGAGCAAAAGACAGTAGCGGTAAGGGTCCTTTTTTTCGGAGTGTTCCCACACATCCTATGATAAGAAAGGCACAGCAGATGGCGAGTAGGCCTGGGAAAAGAGTTTCTTGTATATGTCTTGGCTCTGAAATGATCTTATTATCGACTAAGAGATGTACAATGCCACAGTTGCTCCAGAGGGCCGACACCGTCATGCATAAGGTTACTACCAGGGGCTCCGGGCTGAACTTTTTCTGAATTCCTAAAGGAAAACAAAAGACATAGAGAATGTTCATTTTAGTATATTTCTTTTAAAGTCAACGTAAACCCTACCTGGATGACAGTTAGTCATAAACCGCAATTTATCAAAAACAATTGACTTTTTTTAATAAAAAACTTTTTTTTAAATCTTTTTCCTCCTTTGTAACCCCTCCTGTCTACATGCAATCTAAAGTTGACTGCATTTTTCGGGGTGGGTTTCCTCATGGTGATAGCTGTGGACCATGCCTATGTAATGTGCGTTAAAATGGCCACTTGTGATCGCCATGGAAGCCCGGGTGACAAGGTGACGATTCAGGAGCAAAGTTTGGAGACAGGTTTGTGATCCAACAAGCGTGTGATGGTCAGGTGTCCACTTTAATGTTAGGATAACATCTAGTGGGCTCCCTCAAACTTCCTTGAAACTCTCTTTCCTTCTCCTGTGCCTTCCTGACCTGTTCATAAACCAGTTAGGAAGGGTCAGTTATATGTAATTGATCATATATAATATTACATATTATATATTTGAATATTTGGTGGTGCTGCTTATAGCCTCCCACAGTAAACACATTACTTGGTCCTTATGACATGGGCCAGCTTTCATTAGACCGCATTACATCTAGAAAGACAACCATGCGTGAAGGCAACCCTCAAGTCTCTGGGGTTGATTTACTAAAACTGCCAAATCTGGTGCAGCTGTGCATAGTAGACAATCAGCTTCTAACTCCAGCTTGTTCAATTACACTTTGAAAATAAAACCTGGAAGCTGATTGGTTTCTAAGCAGAGCTGCACCAAATTTTGCACTCTCCAGCTTTAGTAAATCAAGCCCAATGAGTCTATACAGCTGGTCATAGATGGTGCTCCCTCTCTGTCTCACCAGACGGGGAAAGAAACTGACATAGAAGAACTCTGCAACATACTATATAGGCCTTGCTGCCCACTTCACATCAGGAAAATCCTTATACCAAGAACTGAAACAAAGACTAAAAGAGAGGGCGCACCAGCCTAGTGCATGTTCATAAGACCCTTTATTGTAAAAAAAATATATAAAATCCAATGTACTCACAAAGGTGAACAACTACAAGCATGAAATCAATCCAGTCTTGATGTAGGAGCAATGCCCATCCACAGGGGAGTCGCTTATGTGTTTCAAGGGCAATGCTTTCTCCATCAGAGCTAATTTCACCCCCCCGAAGTCTATGAAAAATGTCCCCCCCCCTGCAGTCTATGAATAATGCATGCAAAAAATGCTTGAAAATAAATAAAAGGGCCAAATACCCAAAGAAGCACGCCGAGAACATTAACCCTTGTGGAACAGCAACCCAGCCTGATTGACCGATTAACCAGCTAAACCAGTAGTCTCCAAACTATGGCCTATGGGGCTGGATGTGGCCCTTTGCTTGCTTTTATCTGACCCTTGGGGCACTATTTCATCCACTGATACCAACAATGGGACATCTCCCATTGTGCACCTCCATTGGACACCAATGGAGGTGCACAATTCCTGCCAATGACTCCAACTATGGTGCACAATTCCTCACAATGACACCAACAATTTGAAACGTAAGGAAAGAAATAAGAGAGAATAAATAAACAAATAAAGAGATGTATGGATATGTGGATGTAAAATAAGCATGAGAAGGTAGTGAGGGATAGTGTGGTGAAAAATAGAAAGTAAGAACGAAAGTGAAATAAGAATGTATGTGAACATGCCTTTTGTTTTGTTTTTCATTATTATTATTTTTTCTCTTCTCTCACTCCCCCTTTACCCCCCCCCCCCCCACCTTTTTCCATCAATTTTTTTCTCTTTTTTTTGCCCTTCATTTCATTTATTCTCAATTAAACAGCAAGAACAAGCAATTGTATACACCTGTCAGCCCTTCACATAATTGAGTGACTACCGATGATGCTTAAATACTCCCCACACACATATGGGATCTCCATTCCCATGACTAAGCTCTGGGGGGTGGAGAGAAACATGTTAGCGTGGCCAGAGTGGTTGCCACTCTGATTACCACCATAGGACCATATGGATGTGAGGCACCAGAGATTACCTCCTTTTTCTCTCTCGAGCAACAAAACACTGGAGGCACTAATAGTGGAAGGGGGGGGGGGGGGGGCCTAAATACCCTTCTAGCAGCCAGCATCAGGTGGAAACTGATTACTGGGATCTGTTGGCTGCTGGGAGACACCTGCTGGTGGACACCGGAACTACTGTTCTGGGAGGCACAGTGCCACCAGCAGGTGAACACTTAGTTAAACCCTCCAAAGCTATAACAACGAGAGTGCCCTGAGCTTTAATAAATACATTTTATCCATAGGCAGAAACTTTGGCTAAAGTGCTTTATGTGGAATATATCAAAATCCATAAAGAATAATAGCTTTAAGCTCAAGTCAACCAAAGGCGTATGGTAGCTAAGACCGCCATTGCTGGAATCCAGTGACATCCACTAGAATTGTTTGGCTTGATTCACTAAAGATGAATGAGTGAAGCGTTTTTTATATGGCGTTGGTATCTTGGATTGCTGACACTCTTCTCTTGAATCATCATCCACAAACAAGTCTTCTCTTGTATGTGAATGTAAAGAAAAAAAAAAAAAAAACAGCTGCACCCAGAAGTCACAATTCAAGTTTTTCCGCTGTGGGTGAATGCAGATTAAAACTAAAATTACTGCATCTAAACATCACCATTCATTTTAAGTGGCTGCCACTTAAAGCTGACTTCCAGGCAAATATGAATGGAACAAACAAAGCAGCTCTGTATTTATTCTTCTGGGAAGGCCGTCCACAAGGTTTAGGAGTGTGTCTATGGGAATGTTTGACCATTCTTCCAGAAGCTCATTTGTGAGGTCAGGCTCTGATGTTGGATGAGAAGGCCTGGCTAGCAGTCTCTGTTCTAATTCATCCCAAAGGTGTTCCATCAGGTTGAGGCCAGTCAAGTTCCTCCAAACCAAACTCGCTCAGCCATGTCTTTGTGGACCTTGCTACCTGAGAAATGGGACTTTGTATATAGGTGTGGTACAAACAGACAATATAATAGTATGTGAAAGCAAATGTGTAACAAATATTTAAAAAATTAAGCAAAACACGTTAGCCATCCAACGTTATTGATCATATGGCCTTGAGATCCGCGTTAAAGGGTCGTCATGTTTCGAGGGAGATCCCGCTTCCTCAGGATCTTGGATCTTAGTACAAGGATACTAAGATTTTATTCATAAGGTAAGTGTTGGTATACGGCTGCCGGGTCCGTGGGGAGAAACCAAAACCAAAAAAAAGCTCCACATCCAACAAGAAGTTTGTATATATAGTATATCTATAGCAGCTAACTTCATATATCAAGGATGGATTTGCACCCAGAAAAATACATTGTTTAGACTGTGCAGTCCGGGGTCTAAAATCATGCTCTGGGAGTTTAAAAAATGCCTCACCAAAAAGCCTAACGTGTTCAAGATGGTGTACCCTCTTGCATATGGAAAACATGCACACAGGGCACTGGACCCACAGACTGCACAGTCTAAAAAATCTCTTTTTCTGGGTCCAAACCTATCTTTGAAATATGAAGTTAGCTGCTATAGCTATTAATGCAAACTTCTTGTTGGATGTGGAGCGTTTTTTGGGTTTTGGCTTCTCCCCATGAGCCTGGCAGCCATATACCAACATTTACCTTATGAATACAATCTCAGTATCCTGGAACTAAGATTCGAGGTCCTGAGGAAGCGGGGTTTTCCGCGAAACGCATCAACCCTTTAAAGCCGATCTCAAGGCCATATGAATAAGAACTTCGAATGGCTAACGTGCTCATATGGTTTTGATTAAAATTTTTTTAATATTTGTTACACATTGAATAAAGTGCTCTGATTTTATATACTATTATATCGTCTGTTGATACTACACCTAAGGAGGTAAAAGTCCCATTTGTCTAGTAGTTTGTTATACAGTGCCTTGAAAAAGTATTCATACCCCTTACATTTTCCACAGTTTGTCATGTCACAACCAAAAAGGTAAATGCATTTTATTGGTATTTTATGTGATAGACCAACACAAAGTGGCACATAATTGTGAAGTGGAAGGAAAATGATAAATGGTTTTCAACATTTCTTACAAATAAATATGTGAAAAGTGTGGGGTACGTTTGTATTCATTCCCCTTTATTCTGATACCCCCAACTAAAATCTAGTGGAACCAATTGCCTTCAGAAGTCACCTAATTAGTAAATAGAGTTCACCTGTGTGTAATTCTCTGTAAATCTCAGTATAAATACAGCTGTTCTGTGAAGCCCTCAGAGATTTGTTAGAGAACATTAGTGAATAAACAGCATCATGAAGGCCAAGGAACACACCAGACCGGTCAGGGATAAAGTTGTGGAGAAGTTTAAAGCAGGGTTAGGTTTTAAAAAAATATCCCAAGCTTTGAACATCTCACAGAGCACTGTTCCATCCATCATCGGAAAATGTAAAGAGTATGGAACAACTGCAAACCTACCAAGACATGGCTGTCTACCTAAACTATTAATCTTAACAAATCTGGCCTTTATGGAAGAGTGGCAAGAAAAAAGACATTGTTGAAAGAAAGTCATAAGAAGTCCTGTTTGCAATTTGTGAGAAGCCATGTGGGGGACACAGCAAACATGTGGAAGAGGGTGCTTTGGTCAGCTGTGACCAAAATTGAACTTTTTGGCCTAAAAGTATAATGCTATGTGTGGTGGAAAACTAACCCTGCACATCACCCTGAACACACCATTCCCACTGTGAAACATGGTGGTGGCAGCATCATGTTGTGGGGATGCTTTTCTTCAGCAGGGAAGCTGGTCAGAGTTGATGGGAAGATGGATGGAGCCAAATACAGGGCTATCTTAGAAGAAAACCTGTTAGAGTTTGCAAAAGACTTGAGACTGGGGCAGAAGGTCACCTTCCAGCAGGACAACGACCCTAAACATACAGCCAGAGCTACAATGGAATGGTTTAGATCAAAGCAAATGTATGTGTTAGACTGGCCCAGTCAACGTCCAGACCTAAATCCAGTTGAGAATCTGTGGTAAGAATTGAAAATTGCTGTTTACAGATGCTCTCCATCCAATCTGACAGAGCTTAAGCTATTTTGCAAGAGGAATGGGCAAAAATGTCCCTCTCTAGATGTGCAAAGCTGGTAGAGACATCCCCAAAAAGACTTGCAGCTGTAATTGCAGCAAAAGGTGGTTCTACAAAGTATTGACTCAGGGGGGCTGAATACAAATGTACCCCACACTTTTCACATATTTATTTGTAAAAAATGTTGAAAACCATTTATCATTTTCCTTCCACTTCACAATTATGTGCCACTTTCTGTTGGTCTATCACATAAAATCCCAAGAAAATATATTTACGTTTTTGGTTGTAACATGACAAAATGTAGAAAATTTCAAGGGGTATGAATACTTTTTCAAGGCATATATGTATGTATTATACAGGGGATGGTACCTCCTAAGGGCTAAGAACGCTTTAAATACCCCCACACACACACACACACACACAATCTATCTTTTTAGAACCCAGGTTGAGAGAGTCTGGGCTGGACCAACACATGACTATCTGGGCTTCCTTGACTGTATTCTGCAATGCTATGGTTCTATGGATTCCTACGGTTTCTCCAAAGGTTACTAGGGGATCCTTGAGCAATGAACAACTTCTGTCCCTCAGATGAAAAACTGCTATTAATAAGCTTTTTAGCTACCTGTAATGCCGTGTACACACAAGCAGAATGTCCGACAGAAAAAGTCCGACGGGAGCTTTTCATCGTATATTCCGATCGTGTGTATGCCCCATTGGACTTTTTACGTTGAAAATTCTGACGGACCTAGAAATGGAACATGTTCTAAATTTTTCCGACGGAACCAATTCCTATCGGGAAAACCGCTCATCTGTATGCCGTTCCGACGTACCAAAAACGACGCATGCTCTGAAGCAAGCACGAGACGGAAGCTATTGGCTACTGGCTATTGAACTTCCATTTCCTAGTCCAGTTGTACGTGTTGTACGTCACCGCGTTCTGGACGGTTGGAATTTGGTGTGACCGGTTGTGTATGCAAGACAGCTTGAGCGGAATTCCGTCGGAACTCCATCTGAAAAACCTTCAGAGTTTATTCCGACGAGAAAAACGGTTGTGTGTACAGGGCATAAGGGTGGGAATCATCTTCTCATTCATCACAAATGTATGGAGCATTCCTCTAAGTGACTATCACACTATTGTACTGTAAACTTTTGATATAGTAATCTTTAGCAGGGGTTCCCTGAGCCTGGAAAATTATTTCAATGGTTCCTCCATGTTAATAAGGTTGAGAAAGACTGGTCTATCCTATCATATTCTACTGCTAAAAAATGCTCTAGGTCCACGAGAGAGTCAATTTCCAACACCCATTCCATTAAGGTAGGGATCTGGTGAGATCGCCAGAAACGAGAGGTGTCCACAAATTTGGGCTATATAGTGTACATTATAGATAAATTAGAAAAATAAGAAATAAAAATATAAATATGATTTACCTATATGTGCCAAAATCAGGGCTAATATAATAAGCATAATTCCCAGGGCTGATCTGGAGACAAGCGCTCTTGATAAGTTGTAGTTATAAGCAGACAGCAGCAAGGTGCCTAAAATAGGAGAGAAGAAGGAGAAACATTTCAATCAATTATTATTCAAAGAGCAAATAAAGTTATACATGGGTTTACAAGGGTATTTATCAGAACCTTAAAAAATGGGCTTATAAAACACAATGAGCTCTGTATAGTTACAGTATATATACTGCATCAGAGTTATTCCAAAGTGACCAACAGGGTATATTTTTATGTGTAGGGTAGTAGGGAGAAACAAAATGAAGAGTTTTTTTTCTCTGAAATTTCTGCAAAAATTGAAAGATTTTGGTAAAGTTTTGCAATTTTTGTCAAACGCTTTGGAGGCAAAAGGAAAGGCAAACTTAAGGTGTTTTTGGTGGGTTTTTACAACGTATTACAAAGTTTGCAACCAAATTGGGATAACATTGATATTATATTATACTATATTTTGTTACATGGTAATTACATATGATTATGTTATTTTATATTGTTACAGGTTTGTTATGCTATTTTATTATATTATATTGAATTATTAACTGCTGCACGTTTATCATATAATATTGTATATTATTACATTATATTATATAATATTTATTATATAAACCAGTTTATTGTATTATTATTTTATATTATATTGAATTATTAAATGTTGCATATATAATATATTATTGTATGTATATATACAGTGCCCTGAAAAAGTATTTATACCCCTTGACATTTTCCACATTTTGTCATGTTACAACCAAAAATGTAAATGTATTTTATTAGGATTTCATGTGATAGACCAACACAAAGTGGCACATAATTGTGAGGTGGAAAAAAAAATGATAAATGGTTGAATAGGAAGCACAGTTCGGTCAAGCATGGAGGGTTTGGTGCAGGGAAGGTTGGGGTGTCCCATAGAAAAAGGGAGGGGGTGGGGGCAATAAAAAGGGGCTTTTAGTGAAAAGGGGTTCTACTAAATAATAAGCCCACTCACCAGACCCCTTTTCTGAACCCAGTAACCACCCCCACCTTTTTACAGTGATCCAACACCAACCTCCTCTTTTGAACCCCGTTTTGGTGTTCCCCCTATACACTTCTTCCCTGCTGTGGTGCAACACCAACCTCCTCTTCTGACTACCCGTCTATTGAAACCCTAGTTTTTGTGTTCCCTTATACACTTCTTCCCCCAACCCATGGTCCAACATTGACCTCCAAAGCCACTGATGTAGTATTTACAACGGTGGCAGTAAATGGGTTTATTGAGCTTTTTGAAGTCTGCTGTTTCTTAAGGAAGTCCTTGTGATGAAACGCGTAGACGGGTGGATGTAACATCAGACACACAAGTGAAATCCTAGGTATTTGTTTACCACACTTTTTTATATTTTGCCAAACAATTGGGTAATTTATTGTGTTTGTGTGCCCTCAATGGACTAATATTTTCAGTTTATGGCTTTATACTGGTGGTGGTTGTGATGGAACTGTCCAGCACCCAGCTTGGGTGCTTCCATCAAGATATACGTAGCTTCCTCCAGTCTGGAACCAGGAAGCCGATGTTATAGCTGAATATTGCACCCAAGATACTAGATGACACTAGCTTAGGTGCATACTGGAACTGCAACTCTTTATTGGACATTGACACAGAATATATACAATGCAAGATCAGATAAGCGTTTGATCACATTACCCTAACCCTGCAAACTGTAAACAAGAATATAATTAACATAGCTAAAGAACAGCCAACATAAACATAATGCTTAATAAACAAATAGTCACTTAATCAATCCTAGGTGCCCAGACTATTCTTTGATTAACAGGGATCCCACCTTGTCTCCCTTGCACCAGTCTGAAACAAGCTCATACAATATTCCAGCAGTCTGAAAAGGTGGAATCATTTATCTTTATAGATTTCTTGAGGGATATTGTTGATAAATATTTCTGTCCTAAGTGAAGGAGTTCTCCAACTCAGTCTGCAGGAGGGCCACCATATTCCCTCTGACTATTAACCTGTACAAGATTAATATTGCACCTTTCCATCCACCCTAGAAGGGATGCTTTATTGTCCTTATTCAGAGAATTAATCCAAGCCTCACTCTTATGCCCTGTACACACGATCGGACTTTCCGATGGGAAATGTTGGATGTGAGCTCGTTGGCCGAAAGTCCGACCGTGTGTACGCTCCATCGGACAATTGCTGTCGGACTTTCCGCCAACACATGTTGGCTAGCATGTTCTCAAATTTTCCGCCAAAAAATGTGTGTTGTCGGTCTTTCCGATCGTGTGTACACAAGTCCGTCGGACAAAAGTCCAAAGTACAAACACGCATGCTCGGAAGCAGAAGCTGTCGGTCTTGTAAACTAGCGTTTGTAATGGAGAATTGACATTCGTGACGCGGCAAATTATGAAATCTCGAAATGCAGCGCACAATTCTCTTCTTCTTTAATGGGATAATTAATAATGAAGCTGCTTTGCTGGTGATACTGATGGAGTTATTGCAAACAAATTTTCAAAGGCTTTTTTTTTCTAGTGATATCAAGAATAATATTATTATGTTTTGTTTTTTTTTTTATTATTTGTGCAAGTTACCACAACACCATTATCCCGTAGTTTCTTATGAACAAAGATACAACTATGTTGGTGTCCCTTGTCAATTTTACATTGTATTTTTTAAAATGTAACTGCCGACTCCCATTTGAAGTAAAACTCATAGCCAAGTATTATTCTCCACAATTTTTTTAATGTACATTAAGAAAAAAAAAAATAGACATGCTATCTGCCAATAGAACTTAACCAAAAAGTGCATTCTATACATCCAAAAATATAGAAAATATACCAAATCAAATCATTATTCAACCAAAGAAATAATGTCAAAGCAAAAACTCCAAGGCCAATAATAAATAACACGTTATCTCCTCCGATTCCGCAGCATGTCTGGTTGACGAACGGCCGCTCAGAAACAAACTGAAAAGCACGAAATGAAAAACGCGAAAAGAAAAGCGCTAATCAACACTCACCAAACTTCTACTAACACGAAATTAGCAGAAGGAGCCCAAAGGGTGGCGCTAAAGAGCTGAAAAAAAAACACGTAGTACGTCTAGTACATCACTACGTTCGTAATTGTTGGCCAACATTTGTGTGACCGTGTGAAAAGTCTTAGCCAACACCCTTCGGACCAAAGTCCACGGTTTTGTTGTTGGAAAGTCCAATCGTGTGTACGGGGCTTAAGTGTTCATCACATGGGTGTCCATCATTAGAGAATGATCTGCTCGCTCCATGACCCATAATCAGTGGGTAGGAGGCTTGCACCTAGTCCCCTCCAAAAGCCCCTGTCACAGTTGGGTCTGTCACAGTGGTATTAAAAGGCAGGGCATGATATACGGGCAAAGTAGTATTTAAGAATGGAGAGTAGTGAAGGAGAGAGAAGAAGAGAGGACAACCACCCACCCCCAAAGCCCGGAGCCACCTGAAAGGCACCAATCATAGGTACTGACAGTCTCAGCGAAATCGAGGGTTACGGAGCATTAGGTAGTAGAAGTCTCCAACAAGACCCAGGGCTCCCATACTCGATTATGTTTATCAAGAGAGTCATTTAGAGAGGCCGTCAGGTACTCCATTCTTTTAACATCTCTGATCCTGGAGTGCAGCTCGAATAGTGAGGGGGGTTCCCTCTTTTTCCACTTCAGGGCCACCAAACACCGCGCTGCAGTTAGCACGTGTGCTAAGAGTTTTTTGAACAGTTTAGAGAAGGAGGTAGGTGGGAGGCCCAGAAGGAAAATTTTCGGGTCGAAGGGCACCCCAGTACCAAAGATGGATTGAAGCAGGGAGTGCACCATCTGCCAATAGGGTGTGAGTAGAGGGCAAGTCCAATAGACATGAAATAGCGCCCCCCCTATCCTTACAGCATCGCCAACATCGGGGGTCGGCTGAGAGGTATATGGAGTGGAGCAGGTCAGGGGTCTGATACCAATGAAATAGAATCTTATATTGATTCTCTTTATAGAGCGTACAGATGGAGCTCTTAGAGGCCTGCGACCATATGAGCTGCCACGCGTTCAGGGATATATCTACACCCAAGGCCTGCTCCCACTTACCCATATAGGCATGCCGTGGTCCGGCTGGTGATAAATCCATGGTCTGGAGTTGATAAGTGCGTGAGATCATACCTTTAGGGGACGAGCCCTCTAGACATAGTTTTTCAAACTCAGTTAAGGGGGAGAACTGAAGATTCGTTACCAAAGTATCGTTATTTTAGATGTACAGGAAGGTGGTAAGCTCTGCCCAAGAGCTTCTAATGTGAGTGTTTATTTGGTATTCAAATTAAGCACTTGTTTTAACATATTACGCTTTTGGGGTTATTTGTGTTAATTATTTGCCACATGGTGATAAGTGGAGGTAATGAGGTACAATCAGAGGAGAGGAGAAATGTTCCTGGCTGTATTTGAGGAGAGGAGAGGAATACGATCTATTTGTTTGGCAATTTATAACCTACTTAGTGATAAAGCGTCAGATACTGTACATCTGGTAAGCCTTCCTGGGTTTACACATACAGCATATGGAGGTGGAATATACTGGGATGAAGGAGTAATGAAAGCTGTTGGAGGTTATTGAATCAATATTTGCTGTATGGAGTTTCATGAACACTAATTATTGTTTATGGTGTAGGTTGTGTTGGCACTGAGATCATTATAATTAATATTTTGGATTTTTTTTTTTTTTTATTGCCAAATGCAAATGATATACAATGATGCAATGTATGTTTCAAGAAAGTATAATTGTATCAATAAAACAAGAATTGAACAAAATATTATTATACAATAATACACAACTCGAAATTTACAATGTACATTGATACTTCTCTACATAAACATGCAAACAAACACGTAAAAAACGCAACGCGGAAGCATCACTAGCTGTGAACGGGACCTTCAATTTAGGGAAGCCTAGTATCTAGTTTGGCTATGATTTGGCTGTAAAAATTAGTGATTTCAGATTGGTATTAGAGAGGGTCATCACATTCCGTGGGCCAATTTCCTGTTGGGGTTGTACAATATAAATGCCCCTCCATCATAAAGCTGGTACAGATACACTATAATAATACCAAAAGTATTGGGACACCTGCCTTTACACGCACATGAACTTTAATGGCATCCCAGTCTTCGTCCGTAGGGTTCAATATTGAGTTGGCCCCACCCTTTGCAGCTATAACAGCTTCAGCTCTTCTGGGAAGGCTGTCCACAAGGTTTAGAGTGTGTCTATAGGAATGTTTGACCATTCTTCCAGAAGTGCATTTGTGAGGTCAGGCACTGATGTTCAACAAGAAGGCCTTACTCGCAGTCTCCACTCTAATTCGTCCCAAAGGTGTTCTATCGGGTTGAGGTCAGGACTCTGTGCAGGCCAATCTAGTTCCTCCACCCCAAACTCGCTCATCTTTATGGAGCTTGTTTTGTGCACTGGTCCAAATCATTTGGTGGAGGGGGGATTATGATATGGGGCTGTTTTTCAGGGGTTGGACTTGGCCCCTTAGTTCCAGTGAAGGGAACGCTTTTTTTTTTGTAGAAAAAAAAAAAAGGAATAACATGGATTAGAATAGGGGATGGATCTAGCCGTCAGCCCAGATCAGATGTTCAGCAGCATCACATAATAAGTTACATAACAAACAAATACAGGTAGATTCAACACCCTAATGGAGGGAACTCTTAAGGCGTCAGCATGCCAAGACATTTTGGTCAATTTCACGCTCCCAACTTTAGGTGAACAGTTTGGAGATGGCCCCTTCCTGTTCCAGCATGACTGTTCAAGGTGCCTAGCATCCCCAGAAGAACCCACACCGGGGTAGGCCTCTCATGTGACCCTTGCTTGGTGTCCAACAAGGAGGGAAACATTGAGGATGTGTCACCCACCAGGCCTTGCACTGTAGAATCTTCCCTTAGTTTTGGAGCCGATGGCTCAATGGCCAGTGTGAGCAAGAGAGGCAACAAAGAGCAACCCTGCCTGGTTCCCCTAAAAATGGAGCAGAGATGATCCTGGTAACCTGGAGTCTAGCAGTGGGATCCTGATGCAGCAGTTTAACCCAGGACACAAAATAAGTCCAAAGACAAATTTTTATTTTTCATAATTTTATTACAAGTTTTCAAGAAATTCAGACAAAATAGTTGGAGTTATATGCAAGCCCTGGCATACCTTGCTAACATACAGTATAATTACGAAGGGGGGTGCAGAATGGACATCAGAAGTAAATAAAGCCTGGAAAGTCTAATGCCGCGTACACATGAGTGGACTTTTGAACTGGACTGATCCGACGGACTGAGTCCAGCGGACAATTCGACCATGTGTGGGCTTCATCGGACCTGCAGTGGACTTTTTCCAGTCGAAAATCTGACGGACTTTAGATTTGGAACATGTTTCAAATCTTTACGCCGGAACTCCGCGGAACCCAGTTCCTAGCTCGTCTGTATGCTAGTCCGACGGACGAAAACAGACGCTAGGGCAGCTATTGGCTACTGGCTATCAACTTCCTTATCTCAGTCCTGTCCTACGTCATCATGTACAAATTCGTCGGACTTTGGTATGATCGTGTGTAGGCAAGTCCGTACATTGGGAAAGTCTGTCGGAAGTCCCCCGAAAGTCCATCGGATAGACCTTCGGACCAGTCCGGTTGAAAATGAAAAGTCAATGGAACAGAAACACTCGAACGTAATCATCTGATCCCTGTCTGAATGTACACTGTTATGTGAAGTAAGAAAAAGTTTAACTTGGAGGTAGCTGAATACCTCTGAGGGTGGCAATATATTTTGCTCGTTTAACACTGGGAATGTTTTATTAGAGGTCGAACTAGTAAGTTGGTGCAGTCTAGATAGATTTAATTGGGACTTAATTCCAAAGGAGGATGGAGAAACGATGAACGATTATCCAAAGGAGAGACTGCAGTCACTGCCCTAGAGCTTCCGGTGACCAAGTTGGAACAGGGGAACTTTGCATACCAGGACCAACTGGTACAGCTTCACATGGTGGACCTGGAGAATCGGAGCCGCCCAAACAACTTGTGACTCTGGGGCCTGCCAGAGGCGACTGGTCCAGAGAACCTGGTCGACACCATATCTGTGATCCTCCACAAAGTGGCACTCTGGAAACTAGGTAAAAATCCCCCCACCACTTCACCTTAGTTGTATTTCTGTGGTTTCTTTTTGGTTCTTATATAAGAGTATATACGAATTTCCATATTGTCTGATATCTCTAAGGCCATTCTGCAAAGGAGAGCGATGCTGTAACCATTGCTGGAGAAATTGCACCAAATGGAATGTACCTATTGATGAGGCTTCCTCTTACAGTTGACCGTATGCAAGGGGGGTTCCTCTTTCCTACTGGGAGGCCATGCTGATCTACCAGACCTCTTCAGCCAATACCGCTGCAGGACTTGCTGCGTCTGCTGCCTGATTGGGACCCCAGCTCTGAGGGAGAACCAGACCCTGGCTCCAGTAGATGCTCCAGAGCTGTAAATGTGGCAAAGGGAAGGGAGTAGGTGGTCCAAAAAGGGAGGTATAATCAGGAGGTGGCCTGTACAGGTTGATTGATGGACAATAACAATGTGTACTGAAGTATCTATAACCGCAATAATGGTGTTTAGTCCCATATAGTATTTGCGGCTGTAGATACGTCAGTACACACTTTTATTGTCCATCCATCAAACTGTGCCGCCCACCTTCTGATTATACCTCCTTTCTGGGCTGCCCACTCATTGCCCCATTTAAACTGGCTCTCTATACTGTGGACTAGGTTATGAGGAAGGAGCCTTTGTGCATGCTCCAAAACGTGTCACTGCCCTTTTCCTGACATCACTTCCAGTACGTGCCTTCCACTGTGGTCCCTAAAGAGTGGTGGCCATCTTGACTTGGTGCTCCAATCTTACCCTGGCAGTTGCTGTCCGTCACACAGATAGATGGAGGGACACTGACAGGAGCCCTGCCAGGAATGTTATGTTAGGATCAGTCTACTAAACCTCTACTTCTTCTAATGCCCCGTACACATGGTCGGACTTTGCTCGGACATTCCGACAACAAAATCCTAGGATTTTTTCCAACGGATGTTGGCTCAAACTTGTCTTGCATACACACGGTCACACAAAGTTGTCGGAAAATCCGATCGTTCTGAACGCGGTGACGTAAAACACGTACGTCGGGACTATAAACGGGGCAGTGGCCAATAGCTTTCATCTCTTTATTTATTCTGAGCATGCGTGGCACTTTGTCCGTCGGATTTGTGTACACACGATCGGAATTTCCGACAAAGGATTTTGTTGTCGGAAAATTTTATAGCCTGCTCTCAAACTTTGTGTGTCGGAAAATCCGATGGAAAATGTGTGATGGAGCCTACACACGGTCGGAATTTCCGACAACAAGGTCCTATCACACATTTTCCGTCGGAAAATCCGACCGTGTGTACGGGGCATAAGTGTATTTAATTGTGACTTTTAATAAACTGCTGGTATTTTGAGGTGCCTTCCTTGTTCTTCTGGATAAAAAGCCCAATGACGAAGGATGAAGCATAGTGGGATATGAGGGGACATGAGACCCGAAGAGCCTTTTCCACAATGACAGAGAATGAAGGGTGATTGGGTTAGTAAGGGTTTTATATTCTGATGGCTTGAGCCATGATAGATTATCAATAGACGGTGGAGTTGCTGTTTGCCCCCGAAACACTTACCTGTGCCCGGCTTCATCTGGTCTCTGCTCTCTCCCGGGTCTCAAAGAGGACACTGGGAGCAATGAGAGTCATTGACTCCTGCTGCTGTAAATCAAATCTGGTAAGGAAGAAGTGGGGGGCGGGGGGCAGGGCCCATATGCACTGTGCATGTCTAAAAAAAAATTAAAAACATAATGTTTCAAATCGCTAGGTGTGAATGGGGCCTATTTATAAAGAAAAAAAATTGCATAGTCATTTGTCCAGTAAAACTGCATGTGCATTTATTTCCGTGTGAATCAGGAAAAAAAAAATGTTCTTTAGGCTTTCTTTAGAAAATAAATGCAACCAATGATTATATTTACAGTGCCTTGAAAAAGTATTCATACCCCTTGAAATTGTCCACATTTTGTCATGTTACAACAAAAAACGTAAATGTATTTTATTGGGATTTTATGTGATAGACCAACACAAAGTGGCACATAATTGTGAAGTGGAAGGAAAACAATAATTGGTTTTCAAATGTTTTTTACAAATAAATATGTAAAAAGTGTGGGGTACATTTGTATTTAGCCCCCTTTACTCTGATACCCCTAACTAAAATCTAGTGGAACCAATTGCCTTCAGAAGTCACCTAATTAGTAAATACAGTCCACCTGTGTGTAATTTAATCTCCGTATAAATACCCCTGTTCTGTGAAGCCCTCAGAGGTTTGTTAGAGAATCTTAGTAAACAAACAGCATCATGAAGGCCAAGGAACACACCAGACAGGTCAGGGATAAAGTTGTGGAGAAGATTAAAGCAGGGTTAGGTTATAAATAAAATATTCCAAGCTTTGAACATCTCACGGAGCTCTGTTCAATCCATCATCCGAAAATGGAAAGAGTATGGCCCAACTGCAAACCTACCAAGACATGGCCGTCCACCTAAACTGACAGGCCGGGCAAAGAGAGCATTAATCAGAGAAGCAGCCAAGAGGTCCATGGTGACTCAGGTGGGAAAATTCAGGTGGGAGAATCTGTCCACAGGACTATAGGCGTCGTTAAACTGGAGCTATTGAGGCTGGAGTCCTGAATGTGGGGCCAAAAGCCCTGAGTGTCTAAGCGCCGGAGAAAGGGAGAGAAAATAGTTTAAACTGCAGCGGCGGCAGACGTAGTTTACCTGTGTGATATCATGATCGTCGCGACGCCACCCATTGCACTGACTGGCTGATATGCGGCGAAGTGATATGCACACAGCAGGAGATCAGGAGAACGCCAGCACGGCGACACCCCCTTCTCGCTCACCCTCAACCTCCCAGAGTCACACTGGATAATGGCCATGGTGGCTGTGACTGGGAGTGGGACAGTCACAGAACGAAGATTAAAGAAAAAAAAAAAAAAGGGGTGTCTCTGTCTCTGTGTTTCTCTCTGTCCCTCTCTCTCTCTCGCCCTTTTGGCGGGGCACAGTGGCTGCAATTGACTGGGCACAGTGGCTGCAATTGACTGGGCACAGTGGCTGCAATTGACTGGGCACAGTGGCTGCAATTGACTGGGCACAGTGGCTGCAATTGACTGGGCACAGTGGCTGCAATTGACTGGGCACAGTGGCTGCAATTGACTGGCACAGTGGCTGCAATTGACTGGGCACAGTGGCTGCAATTGACTGGGCACAGTGGCTGCAATTGACTGGGCACAGTGGCTGCAATTGACTGGGCACAGTGTCTGCAATTGACTGGGCACAGTGGCTGCAACTGACGGGCACAGTGGCTTAATTTGACGGGGCACAGTGGCTGCGATTGACTGGCACAGTGGCTGCAATTGGCGGGCACAGTGGCTTAATTTGACAGGCACAGTGGTTTAATTTGATGGGGCACAGCGGTCGCAATTGACGGGCATAGTGGCTGCAATTTTATTTTTTTTTACAAATAACAGAGTTATTTTATTGAGAAGAGTATACATTTACAAATTACTGACTGGTATCACAGTCAGAAGAGTAGTATAAAGGTCGTATTATGTAACATATTTAAACAGCATGTACATTACTTCATGTATCACACGGAAACGATAGTTAAAACCATATACATGAGTAGCCCAACTATTTAGTGTATTACAGAGGAAGAGTACGCATTAGATTGAGTATTTAGTGTTCAGGTAAGCATTCAGTTGTTTCATTGCACGTGGCTGCGTTTTCCAACCAGGAGTCCCAAATTTTCCCATGTTTGGCCGGGCAACCCCTATGGGCATAGATTTCCTTTTTGTAGGGTAAGACGTTGTTAATGGCGGAGATCCATTCCTGGATTGTCGGTGGTATTGCCCTTAGCCATTTTCTCGCTATAAGTAACCTAGCTGTGAACAGAGACTCTTGTAAAAATAGAATGTGAAATTTATCTGAGTCTTGGTCTGGGAACACTCCCAGTAAGCATGGTTTAGGGCATAACGTCAGGGGGGACCCCATCTCATCATGTATGAACTTTACTATATGGGACCAATAGCCTTGTATTACTGGGCATGACCAGATAAGATGGAAGAAGGTGCTAGAAGGACTGTCACATCTGGGGCAAAGTGGGTTGTGGTCATGTCTGTATTTGGCCAGGCGAAGGGGAGTCATATAAGATCTATGTAAGATATATAGTTGTGTAAGCCAATCTGAGAGCCTAGTGGAGATCTTTCAACAGGTGTCCAATGCGTCCTCCCATTCATCACCCCCCAGCTCCCCCACGTCGCCAGCCCATTGATCCTTCAATCTATAAGCAAGTGTTGTTACTGTGGGGCGGAGAAGAGTATTGTAGAATACTGAAATAAGTTTAAAGGAGTCTTGTCCCGTTATTATACAAAGGATATCCACTTGATCTAGGTTAGAAGGATTATCATGAAATTGAGTCTGGAGGGCATGGCGGAGCTGGAGGTAACGGAAGTGCATGGAATTAGGGAGATTAAATTCATCCTTTAGCTGTTGAAACGATTTCATGGTAGTATCGCAATAAACATCTGACAGATTCACCACACCCTGGGTAATCCATAAGTTATGATCTGGTATGGATAATAGTTCTTTTAGGCCTGGGTTATCCCACAGTGGTGTATGCGAGTGCGTGGGCGGCGTTTTCAGTCTATGTCTAACTACTTCCCAAATTTTACAGTGGTTATACAGTAGCCCTCTGCGGCTGCTTAGTACCCAGGGGTCTGCTGGGTCTCTGAAGAGAATTTGTAAGGGATGGGTGTGTACGCGAGTGTGTGGGGAGCATACTAGGGCCAGGTATCGGTCTTTGTCATGTTTATCTACATAATAGAAGTGGGATAATTGTGCTGCCAAGTAGTATAAGTTGAAGTCAGGAAGTGCTGTACCCCCTAAATCTGTGGGGTTCTTCAGCACTTGCCATGACAGTCTGTGTCGGGTTGTGCCCCACACAAAGGAGTTAAGGATAGCTTCTATAGACTTAAACATTTTGAGGGGAAGGTAGACCAGGGCGTGCCATAGTACGTAGAGGAACTTGGGGAGTAGGATCATTTTTATTAAGTTTACACGGCCCATTACACCTAGAGGTAATTTGGCCCATGTCTGTGTCTTAGTTTTCAGGGTCGCAATCAGGGGTTCTATGTTTAGTTTGACATAATCTTCTGGGGAGCGGGTGATGACTATGCCTAAAAATTTCATGGAACTAAGGAGGCTTGGGTTTTTGTAGGGGCGCCTATGTCAATGGGAAGGACCTGGGATTTGTCCCAGTTTATCTTTAATCCTGAGTAATTACCAAATGTTTGTATTACTTTTAGTGCTGTCTCTAGAGAAGGGCCGGCATCTGTTAAGTATAGCAGCATATCGTCAGTGTATAGACTCAATGTTTCCACCAAGTCCCTGCACCGCAGACCCTCAATTCCCTGGTGCGATTGCAACGAAGATGCGAGGAGCTCCATGTCAGAGCATATAATAGGGGGGATAGGGGACATCCCTGACGCGTGCCCCTCGAAAGGCGCCAGAGACTCTCCCATTGACCAGTACCCTGGTACTAGGGTTTTGGAGGAGTTGGATCCATCTAACAAAGTTGGGTCCGAGTCCAAACCGCGCCAAGCATTTCCAGAGGTAATCCCACTCAATTGAGTCGAACGCCTTTGCGGCGTCAAGAGACACCACAACTCTGGATCCCATCTGGTCATGCTCAGCTTCTAAGTTCATATGTAATCTACGGAGATTATAGGCCGTATTCTTTGCTGGCATAAACCCCGTCTGATCCGGGTGGATCAAGGTAAGAATCACTTTGTTCAAACGTAGTGCCAGGACCTTGGCCAAAATTTTAATATCTAGTTGGAGAAGGGATATGGGATGGTATGATTCGGGGAATTCTAGATTTTTGCCAGGTTTAGGTATGAGTACTATAAAGGCCTTGCACATGGATTGAGGTACGGAGCCGGATTTGAATATGAGAAAATAGCTCGTATAGCCTGGGGACCAGGGTTTCATTGTATGTTGTATAAAACAAGGGGAGACCATCCGACCCGGTTGCTTTTGATGGGTTGAGGTGGAACATTGCCTCTGCTATGTCATCTTTGTAATGGGGGCCTCCAGCATCTCAGTCTGCGATTGTAAAAGTGTGGGCAAGTCTATGCCAGCTAGGAGTGTCTCCACTTCCTCTCTGGGGTTGTTAGCAGTGGAAAAATACAGAGATGCGAAAAAGGAGCAGAATTTCCCAGCCACCATATCAGGGTCAGTGATCAGTACATCATCATTGTTATGAAGGGAAACCACAGTTGGCGGTCTGTGATCCATATGAGCTAGGTAGGCCCGTTCCCCACACTTATACATCCTCTACTTGCTGTACAATATTTTTTTCTCCGCTTTTTCAAAGTGGAGGCTATTTACCACTCGGGCTTGTAATTTTAGCTGGTCGGCTGTGGGTGGTGAGGGATTGTTAGATAACTTTCTCTATATCTGCTAGGGATTGTTCTGCCAGCCTGATCACTTGTGAGGAGGTTTTCCTATACCTGACTATATGCTGAGCTAGTTTCATACGGGCGTGAGATTTGAAAGAATCCCAAACCACATCAAGTGGCGCTGTGTTCCTATTGGTTTGAAAAAAGAAATCCCACTCGGTACCTACCTCCTCTATGCCAGGAACCACTGATAACCAAAAGGGGGGGGGGTCGAGCCTGAGTTCAGCCCAATAGGGAGCATGATCAGAGAGTACGCGGGGGTTGAAACCTACTTCTCGAAGTATTAGGAGAAGAGAGCAGGATATTAATATTAAGTCTATTCGTGACATAGAATTATGCGCTACTGAGAAGCATGAAAACACCCTGTCTTGAGGGTGGCAATGTCTCCAGGTATCTACCAAAGAAAGTCCAGTAAGAAGTTTGCCGAATCTGGTATGTGAGTGGGAGGGGTTGTCAGGAGGCGTCAGCGTCAGTCTGTCCAGCTCCCTATCTGCCACATTATTAAAGTCCCCTAACAGTGGGAAATTGGGACATAAAAGAGAGACCTTCTGTTAAGACAGCAAATTGGAAAGGGGGAGGTATGTAGACTGCCATTATAAGGAGCTCCAGGCCATTTATTCTGGCATGTAGAAATAAGAACCTCCATTGAGGGTTAGATCTAAGCGTCAATAGAGTGAATTGTGCTGTTTTGGCCACCAATATCGCGACTCCTCTAGAGTTAGCAGTATGAGGGGCCTGGTAGAGCCATCCCACCCAAGGTTTCTTAAGTGTCACCAATAGTTGGCCTGTGAGATGAGTCTCCACCAGTACCATAAGCTCTGCACGTTGAGCTTTGAGGTATGGCTGGGCTGCATTTCTCTTAGGTCTAGCTCTGATACCTCGCACATTCCATGTAATACATTTTAACTTAGGCATATCATGGTTAGGTGTCTATCAGTGTCCCCGATATCCCGGGCCAGCGTCCAGACGTCACGAGCCGTCCCACAAGTGGTCCGAGGAGCCCAGGGCAGCGGGGACAGGATAATAAGATGTGATCCACTGAAGTCCAGATGATGTAGTCACATGCAGGGCTCCAGTGCATCGCACATCACCGATGTCACCAATCAAATCCCAGAAAATAAAGCTCTTCTCAACATAAAGTGGTTGCAAAACTTTAAACCAACAGTGGAACATAAACAGGTTAGAAATGAATACACTGGCTTGCCCAGGCAGCCAGCGCCCCGAGTACCTTCCCAGGGCTCTCTGCGGGGACCAGACAGTCCAGGGAAACAATGCTTGTGCTGAATTGCAAACGTTACATTTGGTATTGAAAAAAGCGGGGCCTGTTAGGGCTCCCACAACTAGGGAGTGATTATTCGCTGCAGAGCGAGCAGCAGCTCGAGGAGTGAGACTCCCAGTCTAAAATCTCCAGGATCACATGCATGGGGGAAACAAAAGGATATGCAGGTTTGAGTCTGTATCCCGGGAATCACAGAGGCTAGTAGCTTGCCAATGGAGCAAATTGCTCGGGGCAGTAGTCATATGTGATAACGGATTTTAGGCAAGCGGAGCTCCCGAGCAGCACTCCTCGCACCATGCCGGTCCAGACAACGCCCCCCCTACACCACACTTTTAACATTTATTTGTAAAAATTTTTGAAAACCATTTACCATTTTCCTTCCACTTCACAATTATGTGCCACTTTGTGTTGGTCCATTACATAAAATCCCAGTAAAATACATTTACATTTTTGGTTGTAACATGACAAAATGTGGAAAATTTCAAGGGGTATGAATACTTTTTCAAGGCACTGTATGAGCCAATGCCCTCCTACATTCTATAGAACTGTTACATCCTTTCACTTGTTACAAAAATGTATGTATTTCATATGCTCGTCAGCTCCATCTAGTGGCCATAATGCAGTATTGGACTATTGGCCATACCAAAAGAAAATTAATTCAGATGAGAAAATAAATAGCCTAAAATACACTATTTTACCAAAAGTATATGGACACCTGTCTTTACATTCACATGAACTTTAATGGCATCCCAGTCTTAGTCTGTAGGGTTCAATATTGAGTTGGCCCACCCTTTGCAGCTATAACAGCTTCAACTCTTCTGGGAAGGCTGTCCACAAGGTTTAGGAGTGTGTCTATGGGAAATGTTTGACCATTCTTCCAGAAGCGCATTTGTGAGGTCAGGCACTGATGTTGAACAAGAAAGCCTGGCTTTCAGTCTCTGCTCTAATTCATCCCAAAGGTGTTCTATCGGGTTGAGGTCAGGACTCTGTGCAAGCCAGTCAAGTTCCTCCACCCCAAACTCGCTCATCCATGTCCATTTTTTGGACCTTGATTTGTGCACTGATGCGCAGTCATGTTGGAACAGGAAGGGGCCATCCCCAAACTGTCCCCACAAAGTTGGGAGCATGAAATTGTCCAAAATGTCTTGGTGTGCTGATGTCTTAAGAGTTCCCTTCACTGGAACTAAGGGGCCAAGCCCAACCCCTGAAAAACAACCCCACATCATAATCCCCCCTCTCCATCAAATCATTTGGGCCAGTGCACAAAGCAAGGTCCATAAAGACATGGATAAAGGAGTTTGGGGTGGAGGAACTTGACTGGCCTGCACAGTCCTGACCTCAACCCAATAGAACACCTTTGGGATGAATTATGCCCCGTACACACGGTCGGACTTTGTTCGGACATTCCGACAACAAAATCCTAGGTTTTTTGCCGACCGATGTTGGCTCAAACTTGTCTTGCATACACACGGTCACACAAAGTTGTCGGAAAATCCGATCGTTCTATACACGGTGACGTAAAACACGTACGTCGGGACTATAAACGGGGCAGTGGCCAATAGCTTTCATCTCTTTATTTATTCTGAGCATGCGTGGCACTTTGTCCGTCGGATTTGTGTACACACAATAGGAATTTCCGACAACGGATTTTGTTGTCGGAAAATTTTATCTCCTGCTCTCCAACTTTGTGTGTCGGAAAATCCGATGGAAAATGTCCGATGGAGCCCACACACGGTCGGAATTTCCGACAACACGCTCCGATCGGACATTTTCCATCGGAAAATCCGACCGTGTGTACGGGGCATTAGAGTGGAGACTGAAAGCCAGGTCTTCTTCTCCAACATCAGTGCCTGACCTCACAAATGCGCTTCTGGAAGAATGGTCAAACATTCCCATAGACACACTCTTAAGCCTTGTGGACAGTCTTCCCAGAAGAGTTGAAGCTGTTATAGCTGCAAAGGTTGGGACAACTCAACATTGAACCCTACGGACTAAGACTGGGATGCCATTAAAGTTCATGTGCGTGTAAAGGCAGGGGTCCCAATACTTTTGGTAATATAGTGTAGCCCTATTTCCACAGAATAAATGTATGTGCAAATCCACTGGCCGAAAATTTGTAAAATAATGTTTTTAACTTAAAATTACAGAAAAGTGTGCGAATAAGATTCAGGATTGCAGCAGTTTCAAAGTGAAGATGAAATCAAGGAGACGGGACATGACCTCAGACTAGCAAGAGGAAAGTATTATTTTCCCGAAAGAGGTAGCAGCAGAGGTCATGAGTTAATTAACAGCTAGTGAATCTAAAAATGATCGGGATGAATGTAGGTCTATCCTCAAAAAAAAAAAAAAAGAAAGAGTGAAAGAAAGGGCAGACTCAAGGGACTTTGTCTATTTTTCTTCTGCTAATCTTTTTTTTTTTTCTTTTTTTTTTTTATCTACTGTACCGGAGTCTCTAGAAATTTAATGGAGTGAAATGTTTTTCTCTTGCTTCATACAACAAAAAATGGCCAACGTTGGAGCCTCGCACGTTTTTGTCAAAATGTTTTTTTTTTTAAGCCGGTATTACAATTCAATATGGTTAATTTTTAAGTTTTGAAAATTGATGTACAACTTTTTTTAGCAAATGATTAAAGCTACTTGTCTCCAGCAAAAGTTCCTAATTAAACAAAAATAAAAAAATAAATTAAAACAAAACGTTATTTTTTTTTCTCTATGCAAATTAAATCTACAGCATAAAGTCCAAAAAACAAAAACAAAAACAAAAAAAAAAACATCTGTACCTTCTTCATCCTGGCCTTTCACTCTGTTCTGAACAGAGAAGTAAGCACGCCCTTACCTGACCTACATACACTTTCACCTGCTGCCTCTTTGCATTCTCTACCCACATCTTCAACCGACTCACGTGTGAAACCTGAATTTTCTAGATTAAATAGACAAGGAGAAGAACATCTGACTGTTTTTTTTTTTTTAGTTTTTTTCCATTACCTTTACCCCTCATGGACTGTGAATTTCTTACACTTACATCATCGCCTTATCTTCATATTTTGACGCAGACTCCTAGTTTTGGCTATAGCTGTAGAAGTTTCAATACTTTTGCCCTGTTCTATGAAAATGTATGGAGGGATGTCCGCAAGGAAAAATTGAATAATTCCTACTCTTGGGATTTTTGCTTCTATCAAGGTTAGTGCTACTCATCTCCTCCCAGCCAAAGCCTCTAGATGTATTTTCTGCTTCTGATAAGTATATACTTGCATAGTTGAGCTCAAGGATTTAATTTAGCAAAAATGAACCAAAAAAAATGGTGGAGGCCTTGCCCACTGAAACCAATCAGGCTCTCCGGGCATTTGAGAGAACGATATCCTAAATCTGTTAAGCTTTTATTGATAACCAAGTGTGGTTTTGTTTGTTAAAGTTCTCAATTTCTAATTATTTGGCCAGGTTAATTTACTGAAAACCTGCAAGATAATATTATAATAATTATAATTTAAAAAACAATATTTTTAATAACATATTATTATTATTATTTGTTTATATTATTAAATGATAACAATAATAACAACAACAACATCAATAATAACAGCAACAACAGTTATTATTATTTGATAATATTATTATCGAATAATAATACAAGAGTTCTTCAAAAAATGTTGGCACTTTTTTTAACTCTATGAAATATAAAAAATTGCAGAAACATTTTGAAGACCCCTTGTAATACTATTAAAGATAATAGTGACAGTAGTAGTAGTAGTACTATTATTATTGTTATATTATTATGAAATAATAATATGAGGGTTCTTCATAGTAGTAGTAGTACTATTATTATTGTTATATTATTATGAAATAATAATATGAGGGTTCTTCAAAAACTTTCTGCATTTTTTTAAACTCTATTAAAGATAAAAAATTGCAGAAACTTTTTGAAGACCCCTCGTAATAATAATAATGATAATAGCGATAGTGGTAATATTAGTAGTACTATTATTATTATTATTATTATTATATTATATTATAATAAAATAATAATATGAGGGTTCTTCAAAAATGTTCTGCATTTTTGTTTTTAACTCTTTTAAACATAAAAAAGTGCAGAAATTTTTGAAGACCCATCGGAATAATAATAATGATAATAGTGATAGTAGTAATAGTAGTAGCAGTAGTACTATTAATATTATTATTATTATATCATATTATTATAAAATAATAATATAAAGGGTTTTTCAAAAACTTTCTACACATTTTTAACTCTATTAAATATAAAAAAGTGCAGAAACTTTATGAAGACCCCTCATAAAAACAATAATGATAATGGTGATAGTAGTAGTACTACTACTACTACTAATACTAATTATTATATTATATTTTTTAACAAAAGTATCATCTTGTAATTTGTACCTACAGTGAGTTTTGGGGTTTGCAGTGTTTGTGCATAAGTTATGATTCCAATAAAAAGGGAAAGAAAAATTATTGGAGTGTTTTTGCCACAAAATTACTGGTTGAAGCTGAAAATTTTGGTTCTTAAATTGCAGAAGTGAACTTAGCTGCAAGGGGCGTTTGTACTCCAAGGTTAATTCAAAATCAAGCTTAAAAAAACCCTAATTCCACTTTTCCAGGTGACCCCAATGCATTTGCCGAAGTCAGGCAAAATGCATGCTGTTGAATGCTATATACTTTTATCTAGAAATTACTTACACATGGTTTGAGCTATGAAAAACGGACCAAAGATGTTGTCTCTTGCAACCAATAGGATTTAGCACTCTTCACGTCTTTGAAAGAATGAAATCCTAAATCTTCTTAACTGCATCTCCCAGATATTAGCACGTCTATCTAAAATGTAGGACCTGTATTAGCATTTTTAGACTAAGGTTGGTGGACACATGACCATCACACCTATATGAACTTGTTGGACATCCCATTCTCAAACCATTGGTATTAGTATGGAGTTGCCCCCTTTTTTGCACCTATAATAGCCTCCACTCTTCTAGGAAGGCTTTCCGCAAGAGTTTGGAGGGTGTCTGTTAGAATTTGTGCTCCCTTGGCCAAAAGGACATTTATGAGGTCAAGTTCTGGCATTGGAGGAGAAGAACTGGCTCACAATTGGCATTCCAGTTCATCCCATAGAGAAGTCTTTCTCAACCTTTTCAACACAGAAGAACCTTGGGAATAACTTTCCCGTTTCAGGGAGCCCCTGCTAAGAATTTCTATATCTTCAACTCATGATACATTAGTGTGATGGTCAGTGGGAAGTCATTGTGAAGAGGTAGCCCTTTATGGATAACTCTACAGATCAATGGTATCAGTGGGAAGTTATCTCAGAAGCACAAATTGCTCATTGCTCAAGAAACCCCTAGCAACCTCTGGAGGAACAGTAGGGTTTCATGGAACCCTGGTTGAGAAACCCTGTCATAGGTGTTCCAAATGGTTGCGTTTATGGCTTTGTAAAGCCTTCTCAAGTTCCTCAACACCAAACTGATCAAACCATGTCTTAATGGAGTGGACTTTGTACAGTGGGGCATATTCATGCTAGATCATCATAGAGCATTCCCAAAACTGTTGCCCCACATCTGGAGGCACACAATGATCTAAAATGCCTCAGTATGCCATTATACGTCGAAGAAGATTGCATGGCTGCGTGCTTGAATTTTTGCATCTGGTGTTGGAATAGGATTTCCAGCAACCTCAACTGGTGTGATGGTCAGGTGTCCATAAATGTTTGGCCATATAGCATATTTAGTATGTAGCCCTAATTGAAGGAAGCAGCCCATTGGTTCTAAATCCCCTTTGGACTATATGTTCTGATTATTTACTTTCATTATGATGGCATCTCATTAAGCATTTAAAAATAATTATTGAAGCTCTATAAAAAGGTGGTGCTACGTTTCAGGAACCTGTTTCTTGCGTATAACCGTTGCTGGATACGTTTGACAGTACTCAGATGTTCTTACCTGTAATCCTGGTCATTGAAATGGTCAAGAACTCAATCATCTCTCCTTCTTCATACGCCATATTGGGGTTATTGTAGAACTTCCAGTACGAGAGTAAAATTTTGTCTTCTGCACAAATGCTATGTGTAAGCTGCAGCTCCAAGTTCCTTGTGTAGCAACCACAACTTTCATATATCCTGTTCTTATTGCGATTATTAATCTAACAACAAGGAAAACTAGTTGTAGCAGTTTGTAATTGTGATGGCTTGTTATATTTTGTAGAAAGCTGTCTATTAAGGGCAGTGCCTGGAGTCTGCCTCCCTCCCCCTTAAATATTTTGAAAGTTAAGCAACACTTGAAGGATAACTCAAGCCAAGACTTTTAGGTGTTGGATAAATTATGAGAAAACTTTGAGGAGTGCTGAGCAAGCCATCATCAACAGGGTCCCTATGCAAGACCAATTACTACCGGCCAAGTAAAATTGTCTTTGTAGCACTACCTCCTGCAAGGACTGCTGGTAACTGGCTCCCCTACCCAGCCAGGCAACACGCATTCCCCGCTTTCATCCAAACACAAGAAGTCAGTCCTTTGGCTTTGTTTTGATGTTTTATTAGGGGTAACAACTTGGATGGGGTGAAGGGATTTATGGGATGCCCAACTTGAATCAAAGGACAACCTTTTTCGTTATTTGGAAATTCGGACGTATCTGAATTTCCGAATTACAATTGTAACAAATGTAAACGATTCTGAAATAACAAAACAACATTTCGAGCGAAATTCGAATGGTTTTCAAATTTGAATCGTTTTCAAATTGAATTTGAATTAAGAGAATAAAATATAATAAAAAATAAAGGAATGGAATAGAAAAGAATAGAATAGAATAGAAAATAAAAGAATAGAAAAAATATAGAATAGAAAATAAAAGAATAAAATAGAAAAGATTAGAGTAAAAGAGAACAAAATAGAATAGTAAATAAAAGAACAGAATAGAAAATAAAATAATATAATAGAGTAAAACAGAACAGAAAATAAAAGAATAGAAAAAATGTTGAATAGAAAATAAAGGGATAGAAAATAAAAAAATAAAATAGAAAAGATTAGAGTAAAAGAGAACAAAATAGAATAGTAAATAAAAGAATAGAATAGAATAGAAAATAAAAGCATAGAATAGAATAGAGTAAAATAAAAAAATAGAATGAATATAACCATCTTCTGAAATAGAATACATTTGAATGCAATAGAATAGAAAAAAAAAATACAATAGATAAGAATAAAATAGAAAGAATATAACCTTCTTCTGAAATTCAAATGTCGAATAGAAAAAAAATTCAAATTTGAATAGAATAGAAAAAAAATAGAAAAAGAACAGAATAGAAAATAAAAGAATATAATAGAATTAAAAAAAACAATAGAATAGAATAAATATAAAATAATATAATTGAATTAAAAAAACAATAGAATGGGATAGAATAAATAGAATAGAAAGATTATAACCATTTTCCAAAATTCAAATAGAATAAATTTGAATAGAATAGAAAAGAATAGAATAGACTAGAATATAAAAGAATAATAGAATAAAAAGAATATAACAACATAACAATTTTCCAAAAAATCAGATTTCAAATAGAATAAATTTGATTTTGAATAGAATAGAAGGTCATGGAATATAATAGAAAAGAAAATAATAAAACAGAAAAGAAAATCATAGAATAGAAATGAAAAAAACAATAGAATAGAAAGAATATAACCATCTTCAAAAAATTGAATTTCGAATAGAATAAATTAGATTTAACCACTTAAGATCCAAGCCTATTTTTTATACTTGGTGTTTACACGTTAAAATCAGTTTTTTTGTTAGAAAATGACTTAGAACCACCAAACATTATATATATATATATATATATATATATATATATATATATATATATATAATTTTTTTTTTCTAACACCCTAGAGAATAAAATGGCGGTCGTTGCAATACTTTGTCACACCGTATTTGCACAGCTGTCTTACAAGCGCATTTTTTTTTTTAAGACAACAGTAAAGTTAGCCCAATTTTCTTTTATATTGTGAAAGATAATGTTACACAGAGTAAATTGATACCCAACATGTCACGCTTCAAAATTGCGCCCGCTGGTGGAAAGGCGACAAACGTTTACCCTTTAAAATCTCCATAGGTGAGGTTTAAAAATTTCTACAGGTTACGAGTTTTGAGTTACAGAGGAGGTCTAGGGCTAGAATTATTGCTCTCGCTCTAACGATCGCGGCAATACCTCACATGTGTGGTTTGAACACAGTTTTCATATGCGGCCGCTACTCACGTATGCGTTCGCTTCTGCGTGCGAGCACATCGGGACAGGGCGATTTCAATTTTTATTTTTTTTCTTATTTATTTTACTTTTTATTTTTATTTTGACACTGTCCTTTTAAAAAAATAATTTAGGGTCACCTTTATTCCTATTACAAGGAATGTACACATCCCTCGTAATAGAAAAAAAGCATGACAGGACCTCTTAAATATGAGATCTGGGGTCAAAAAGACCTCACATCTCATATTTACACTAAAATGCAATAATTAAAAAATAAATGTAATTAAAAAAAAAAAAAGTCACCTTTAAGCACATTGGACCAGTGCACAAATCATGTGGTGAAGATTATGGTGTGGGGTTGTTTTCAGGGGTTGGACTTGGCCCCTTAGTTCCAGTGAAGGGAACTCTTAAGACATCAACATACCAAGACATTTTGGACAATTTCATGCTCCCAACTTTGTGGGAACAGTTTGGGGATGGCCCCTTCCTGTTCCAACATGACTGCGCACCAGTGCACAAAGCAAGGTCCACAAAGACATGGATGAGTGAGTTTGGGGTGGAGGAACTTGAGCGGCCTGCACAGAGTCCTGACCTCAACCCAATAGAACACCTTTGGGATGATATAGAGCGGAGACTGAGAGCCAGGCCTTCTCGTCCACATCGCCTGACCTCACAAATGCACTTCTGAAAGAATGGTCAAACATTCCCATAGACACACTCCAAAACCTTGTGGACGGCCTTCCCAGAAGAGTTGAAGCTGTTATAGCTGCAAAGGGTGGGCCAACTCAATATTGAACCTTACAGACGAAGACTGGGATGCCATTAAAGTTCATGTGCGTGTAAAGGCAGGCGTCCCAATACTTTTGGTAATATAGTGTAGCCCCATTTCCACAGAATAAATGTATGTGCAAATCCACTGGACGACATATTTACCAGACCCTTCCTTTTCTGAATGAACACAGTGAGCGATCGGCACCTATCGCTTCTATGTCCATTCATCAGTAAAGCATAGTAAACTGTGTTTACTATGCTTCAGTTTGTAGATGAACAGGGAGCCCCAGAGTGCTTCCTGTTCACTCACTGCCCAGTGCAGCTGAGGCTGCAGAGAAAGTGGTTGATGAACCTGTGTCCTCAGTCCCTTTCTTTGTCTCAAATGTGAGACATCGCGGGTCTGTTTAGATCCCCGATATTTCACCAAAGGCCCATCAACAGGGCAGTTAAAAAAAAATAATAATAATAAATACAGATCTGGCTGGAGGAAGTGCTGCTGAACTACAGAGTAGCAAGATATCTCCGGAGTGCTCTCTACAATTCCCATCCCTATTTATATATTAGTTATATTGTTATATTCCTTCTATTCTATTATTTTCTATTGTTTAATCTATTATATTATTTAATTTTATTTTCTATTCTATTTTATTCTTTTCTATTATATGCTATTCAAATTTATTCTATTCAAAATTTGAATTTTGGACGATGGTTATATTATTTCTATTTTATTTTATTCTATTGTTTTTTTCTATTCTATTCTTTTCTATTCTAGTCAATTCTATTCTTTTTTCTATTCAAATTCCTTTTATTCAAATTTTGGGAAATGACTATATTCATTCTATTGTTTTTTAATTCTATTCTATTCTTTTCTATTTTATTCAAATGCTAATTTATTCTATTTGAAATTCAAATTTTATAAGATGGTATTCTATTTTATTCTGTTCTATTTTTTATTCTATTTTATTGTATTCCTTTGTTTACTATTCTATTTTTTTCTGTTCTTTTATTTTCTATTCTAATTTTGTTCCGTTTTACTCTATTCTTTTATTTTCTATTCTATCCCTTTTTTTCTAGTCTATTTTTTTCTCTTCTTTTATTTTTTATTATGTTCTGTTTTACTCTGTTATATTCTATTCTTTTATTTTCTATTGTATTGTTTTCTATTCTATTCCGTTTCGGTTCTATTTTATTCTCTTTGGAAATTCAAATTTGATTCAAAAACTATTTGAATTCGACTTTTGTTTCGTTATTTGGGATTCGTTTAAATTAATTACTGTTGCAATTCGGAAATTTGGATGCATCCGAATTTCTGAATTACTAGAAATCCGTCCGAATGTTAAATCGGAACGAAACGTACCGCACATGTCAAATAATAATCACTGGTGATCCTACCATGGAGGTTCTTGGTTAGGCATGTCCTGTTATAGGTTGACAACACTGTGTTCCTGTCTCCCAATGGGGCTCCTAAGATTTCTAGAACCTCACATGTACAGTATACTAAGGTAGATTTAGACAGGAGTCATCACCATGTCTTTGGAAGAAAACGTAAGGAAGCGCATAGAGAACATGCAACCATCATTCAGGTTGGCATTTACCTGTTACCCTAGAGCTCCAAGGCAAAAGTGCTAAGCTTGCACTCATAAATCTCCTTCACCTTCAGGTCAAACAATAATTTAGCCTTGTACGACCGTAGATTCCTGTGACTGTGATTTACCCAACAATTACACTAGTCAATAAAGTTGGTATGTAAACTGCAAGTTCAAAGAAACCAATTATGGGACTGAGACCTCTGTTTTCTGATTGGTAGATTTTCCTTGCGTCCATTTTGCTGAAAAAAGTCAACCTCGCTCATCCATGTCTTTACGGACCTTGCTTTGTGCACTGGTGCGCAGTCATGTTGGAAAAGGAAGGGGCCATCCCCAACCTGTTCCCACAAAGTTGGGAGCATGAAATTGTCCAAAATGTCCTAAACGTTCCCTTCACTGGAACTAAGGGGCCAAGCCCAACCCCTGAAAAAACAACCCCCACACCCTAATCCCCCCCTCCACCAAAAGGTTTGGACCAGTGCATAAAGCAAGGTCCATAAAGACATGGATGAGCGAGTTTGGGGTGGAGGAACTTGACTGGCCTTCACAGAGTCCTGACCTCAACCAGATAGAACACCTTTGGGATGAATTAGAGCGGAGACTGCGAGCCAGGCCTTCTTGTCCGACATCAGTGCCTGACCTCACAAATGCTCTTCTGGAAGAATGGTCAAACATTCCCATAGACACACTCCTAAACCTTGTGGACAGCCTTCCCAGAAGAGTTGAAGCTGTTATAGCTGCAAAGGGTGGGCCAACCCAATATTGAACCCTACGGACTAAGACTGGATGCCATTAAAGTTCATGTGCGTGTAAAGCCAATACCTTTCGCAATATAGTGTATATACTGTATCTCACAAAAGTAAGGACACCCCTCACATTTTTGTAAATATTTTATTCTATCTTTTCATGTGACAACGCTGAAGAAATGACACTTTGCTACAATGTAAAGTAGTGAGTGTACAGCTTGTATAACAGTGTAAATTTGCTGTCCCCTCAAAATAACTCAACACACAGCCATTAATGTTTAAACCGCTGGCAACAAAAGTGAGTACACCCCTAAGTGAAAATGTCCAAATTAGGCCCAATTAGCCATTTTCCCTCCCCAGTGTCATGTGACTCGTTAGTGTTACAAGGTCTTAGGTGGGAATGGGGAGCAGGTGTGTTAAATTTGGTGTTATCGCTCTCACTCTCTCATACTGGTCACTGGAAGTTCACCTCATGGCCAAGAACTCTCTGAGGATCAGAAAAAAAAATTGTTGCTCTACAATGAAGATGGCCTAGGCTATAAGAAGATTGCCAAGACCCTGAAACTGAGCTGCAGCACAGTGGCCAAGACCATACAGTGATTTAACAGGACAGGTTCCACTTAGAACAGGCCTTACCATGGTCGACCAAAGATGTTGAGTGCACATGCTCAGCGTCATATCCAGAGGTTGCCTTTGAGAAATAGACGTATGAGTGCTGTCCTGTGGTCTGCTGAGACCAAGATAAACGTATTTAGTTCAGATAGTGACAAGCGTGTGTGGGGGCAACCAGGTGAGGAGTACAAAGACAAGTGTGTCTTGTCTACAGTCAAGCATGGTGGTGGGAGTGTCATGGTCTGGGGCTGCATGAGTGCTGCCGGCACTGGGGAGCTACAGATCATTGAGGGAACCATGAATGCCAACATGTACTGTGACATACTGAAGCAGAGCATGATCCCCTCCCTTCAGAGACTGGGCCACAGGGCAGTATTCCAACATGGTAATGACCCCAAATACACCTCCAAGATGACCACTGCCTTGCTAAAGAAGCTGAGGGTAAAGGTGATGGACTGGCCAAGCATGTCTCCAGACCTAAACCCTATTGAGCATCTGTGGGGCATCCTCAAACAGAAGGTGGTGGAGCGCAAGGTCTCTAACATCCACTTCACTTAGGGGTGTACTCACTTTTGTTGCCAGCGGTTTAGACATTAATGGCTGTGTGTTGAGTTATTTTGAGGGGACAGCAAATTTACACTGTTATACAAGCTGTACACTCACTACTTTACATTGTAGCAAAGTGTCATTTCTTCAGTGTTGTCACATGAAAAGATAGAATAAAATATTTACAAAAAACGTGAGGGGTGTACTCACTTTTGTGCTATACTGTAACAGTCTGTAGACACTAAAACTTTCATGTGAACCAATGAATATACACTTTTTGGGATTAGCTTTACCAAAGACATGTAGCAGAATACTTTCTGGCCAAAATTAATGAAGAAATTGGATTTTTTTAATTGGATATGGTTTAAAGCAGAAAGAAAAAAATATTGGTTTCTTTTTTCATAATTTTCAATATTTTTTTTATGTTTATAGAATACAAAATAAAAAAAAACAGAGATGATCAAATAAAAGAAAGCTCTATTTATGTGGAAAAACGCATATTCATTTAATTTGGGTACAGCATTGCATGACCATGACCATGACCATGCAATTGTTATAGTAACGCAGTGCCGAATAGGAAAAAAATCACCTGACATGAAGGGGGGGGGGGGTAAAACCTTCCAGAGGTCAAGTGGTTAAGCTGTTATTCTGGTTACCTCATTGAGTTTCATGTTTAGTAAATACCTTTAGGATATGAATACCTTTCCAACTTAAAGTAGATGCAAACACGAACTGTGTGACAAGTGGTTTACTAAACCCCCCGTGTATCCTAAACAATTACATTTTTGTTCACAAAATACAGTTTTTTCCATTATCCCACAAAGACATTTTTAGACAACTGCGTTCTTCCGACCTTGTGGGAATAGTTGAGTGAAGGTCCTTTTCTGTCTCAACAACAGAAGTTCCTCTCACCCTGTCTAGATCAGGGGTAGACAATATGTCAGAGGTTGAGATCTATGTGGACAACATGAAGGAAATCAAAGATCCCCAGGGGGGGGGGGGTGATGGGCGTTGTCATCGTCGCCCTTTCAAAAAAAAAAAGCCTCCAAAGAAAACACATAGTGTGTCACAGTAGTGTCTTCTGCCCTGCTTCAAATCACCAAGTAATATACTATGCCCTCCTGCTGTAGTGAACTCTGCCCCCCCCCCTCCACATACATGGTAGTGTCCTCTGCCCCCTCCACACACACACACATGGTAGTGTCCTCTGCCCCCCCTCCACATACATGGTATTGTCCTCTGCCCCCCTCCACACACACACGGTAGTGTCCTCTGCCCCCCCTCCACATACATGGTATTGTCCTCTGCCCCCCCCCACACAACACACACGGTAGTGTCCTCTGCCCCCCCTCCACATACATAGAATAGAATAGAATAGAAAATAAAAGAATAGAAAAAATATAGAATAGAAAATAAAAGAATAAAATAGAAAAGATTAGAGTAAAAGAGAACAAAATAGAATAGTAAATAAAAGAACAGAATAGAATAGAAAATAAAAGAATATAATATAATAGAGTAAAACAGAACAGAATAGAAAATAAAAGAATAGAAAAAATATAGAATAAAAAATAAAGGGATAGAATAGAAAATAGAAGAATAAAATAGAAAAGATTAGAGTAAAAGAGAACAAAATAGAATAGTAAATAAAAGAACAGAATAGAATAGAGTAAAATAAAAAAATAGAATAAAATAGAAAGAATTTAACCATCTTCTGATATAGAATAAATTTGAATACAATAGAATAGAAAAAAAATACAATAGAATAGAATAAAATAGAAAGAATTTAGCCATCTTCTGATATAGAATAAATTTGAATGCAATAGAATAGAAAAAAAAATACAATAGAATAGAAAAAAATAGAAAGAATATAATCTTCTTCTGAAATTCAAATGTCGAATAGAAAAAATTCAAATTTGAATAGAATAGAAAAAGAACAGAATAAATAAAAGGATATGATACAATAAAAAAAAAACAATAGAATAGAATAAATAGAAAATATTATAATAGAATTAAAAAAACAATAGAATAGAACACAATGGAATAGAATACATAGATAGAAAATAATAGAATATAAAGAATATAACCATTTTCCAAAATTCAAATAGAATAAATTTGAATAGAATAGAAAAGAATAGATTAGAATAGAATACAAAAGAATAGACTAGAATATAAAAGAATAATAGAATATAACATAACGATTTTCCAAAAAATCGAATTTCAAATAGAATAAATTTGATTTTGAATAGAATAAAAAATAATAGAATATAATAGAAAAGAAAAGAATAAAAACAGAAAATAAAATCATAGAATAGAAATGAAAACAAACAATAGAATAGAAAGAATATAACCATCTTCAAAAATTCGAATTTCGAATAGGACAGCCTTCCCAGAAGAGTTGAAGCTGTTATAGCTGCAAAGGGTGGGCCAACTCAATATTGAACCCTACAGACTAAGACTGGATGCCATTAAAGTTCATGTGCGTGTAAAGCCAATACTTTTCGCAATATAGTGTATATACAGTATCTCACAAAAGTAAGGACACCCCTCACATTTTTGTAAATATTTTCTTCTATCTTTTCATGTGACAACACTGAAGAAATGACACTTGTCTACAATGTAAAGTAGTGAGTGTACAGCTTGTATAACAGTGTAAATTTGCTGTCCCCTCAAAATAACTCAACACACAGCCATTAATGTCTAAACCGCTGGCAACAAAAGTGAGTACACCCCTAAGTGAAAATGTCCAAATTAGGCCCCATTAGCCATTTTCTCTCCCCAGCGTCATGTGACTCGTTAGTGTTACAAGGTCTTAGGTGGGAATGGGGAGCAGGTGTGTTAAATTTGGTGTTATCGCTCTCACTCTCTCATACTGGTCACTGGAAGTTCAACATGGCACCTCATGGCAAAGAACTCTCTGAGGATCTGAAAAAAAGAATTGTTGCTCTACATAAAGATGGCCTAGGCTATAAGAAGATTGCCAAGACCCTGAAACTGAGCTGCAGCACAGTGGCCAAGACCATACAGTGATTTAACAGGACAGGTTCCGCTTAGAACAGGCCTTACCATGGTCGACCAAAGATGTTGAGTGCACATGCTCAGCATCATATCCAGAGGTTGCCTTTGAGAAATAGACGTATGAGTGCTGTCCTGTGGTCTGATGAGACCAAGATAAACGTATTTGGTTCAGATGGTGACAAGCGTGCGTGGCAGCAACCAGGTGAGGAGTACAAAGACAAGTGTGTCTTGCCTACAGTCAAGCATGGTGGTGGGAGTGTCATGGTCTGGGGCTGCATGAGTGCTGCCAGCACTGGGGAACTACAGTCCATTGAGGGAACCATGAATGCCAACATGTACTGTGCCATACTGAAGCAGAGCATGATCCGCCCCTTCGGAGACTGGGCCACAGGGCAGTATTCCAACATGGTAATGACCCCAAATACACCTCCAAGATGACCACTGCCTTGCTAAAGAAGCTGAGGGTAAAGGTAATGGACTGGCCAAGCATGTCTCCAGACCTAAACCCTACTGAGTATCTGTGGGGCATCCTCAAACAGAAGGTGGAGGAGCGCAAGGTCTCTAACATCCACCAGCTCCGTGATGTCGTCATGGAGGAGTGGAAGAGGACTCCAGTGGCAACCTGTGAAGCTCTGGTGACCTCCATGCCCAAGAGGGTTAAGGCAGTGCTGGAAAATAATGGTGGCCACACAAAATATTGACACTTTGGGCCCAATTAGGACAACTTCACTTAGGGATGTACTGACTTTTGTTGCTAGCGGTTTAGACATTAATGGCTGTGTGTTAAGTTATTTTGAGGGGACAACAAATTTACACTGTTATACAAGCTGTACACTCACTACTTTACATTGTAGCAAAGTGTCATTTCTTCAGTGTTGTCACATGAAAAGATAGAAGAAAATATTTACAAAAACGTGAGGGGTGTACTCACTTTTGTGCTATACTGTAACATAGTCTGTAGACACTAAAACTTTCATGTGAACCAATGAATATACACTTTTTGGGATTAGCTTTAAAAAAGACATGTAGCAGAATACATTCTGGCCCAAATTGATGATGAAATTGGATTTTTTTAAATTGTATATGGTTTAAAGCAGAAAGTAAAAAATATTGGTTTCTTTTTTCACAATTTGATATTTTTTTTATGTTTATAGAATACAAAGTAAAAAAAACAGAGATGATCAAATAAAAGAAAGCTCTATTTATGTGGAAAAACTTATATTCATTTAATTTGGGTACAGCATTGCATGACCATGACCATGACCATGACCATGACCATGGAATTGTTATAGTAACGCAGTGCCGAATAGGAAAAAATCAATTGACCATGAAGGGGGGGGGGGGTAAAACCTTCCAGAGGTCATGTGGTTAAGCTGTTATTCTGGTTACCTCATTGAGTTTCATGTTTGGTAAATACCTTTAGGATATGAATACCTTTCCAACTTAAAGTAGATGCAAACACGAACTGTGTGACAAGTGGTTTACTAAACCCCCCGTGTATCCTAAACAATTACATTTTTGTTCACAAAATACAATTTTCTCCATTATCCCACAAAGACATTTTTAGACAACTGCGTTCTTCCGACCTTGTGGGAATAGTTGAGTGAAGGTCCTTTTCTGTCTCAACAACAGAAGTTCCTCTCACCCTGTCTAGATCAGGGGTAGACAATATGTCAGAGGTTGAGATCTATGTGGACAACATGAAGGAATTCAAAGATCCCCGGGGGGGAGGGGGTGGGGGGGGTTGTCATCGTCGCCCTTTAAAAAAAAAAAAAAGCCTCCAAAGAAAACACATAGTGTGTCACAGTAGTGTCTTCTGCCCTGCTTCAAATCACCAAGTAATATACTATGCCCTCCTGCTGTAGTGTCCTCTGCCCCCCCCACATACATGGTAGTGTCCTCTGCCCCCCCTCCACATACATGGTAGTGTCCTCTGCCCCCTCCACACACACACATGGTAGTGTCCTCTGCCCCCTCCACACACACATATGGTAGTGTCCTATGCCCCCCCTCCACACACACACGGTAATGTCCTCTGCCCCCCCTCCACACACATGGTAGTGTCCTCTGCCCCCCCTCCACACACATGGTAGTGTCCTCTGCCCCCCCCTCCACACACACATATGGTAGTGTCCTCTGCCCCCCCCTCCACACACACACAAACACGGTAGTGTCCTCTGCCCCCCCTCCACACACATGGTAGTGTCCTCTGCCCCCCTTCCACACACATGGTAGTGTCCTCTGCCTCCCCCTCCACACACACATATGGTAGTGTCCTCTGCCCCCCCTCCACACACACACACACACGGTAGTGTCCTCTGCCCCCCCTCCACACACATGGTAGTGTTCTCTGCCACCCCTCCACACACACACACGGTAGTGTCTTCTGACCCCCCCTCCACACACACACACACACGGTAGTGTCCTCTGCCCCCCCTCCACACACATGGTAGTGTTCTCTGCCACCCCTCCACACACACACACACACACGGTAGTGTCTTCTGACCCCCCCTCCACACACACACACGGTAGTGTCTTCTGACCCCCCCTCCACACACACACACATGGTAGTGTCTTCTGACCCCCCTCCACACAAACACATGGTAGTGTCCTCTGCCCCCCCTCCACACACACACACACACGGTAGTGTCTTCTGACCCCTCCTCCACACACATGGTAGTATCCTCTGCCCCCCCTCCACACACACACATTGTAGTGTCCTCTGCCCCCCCTCCACACACACACACACACACACACACGGTAGTGTCTTCTGACCCCCCCCCCCAACAGTAGTGTCCTGTGCGCCCTGAACAGGGCTTCTGTTAGAAATCATGAGGTACCGTACAGCCTTCCTGACGGGGCCCCTCCAACCCCACCGAGGTGCATCAGAACAGCGGCATTAACTTTATCCGCCTACGCCCCAAAAATGAAAAAAAAAAGTCACCTCCTGTGCCCCTCTGTTGATGTGATGGGGCCCAGGGAAATGCAATTTAAGCCCTGGTAAGCAAGTAGGAGAGGTGTGTGGTCTAGTAAAATCTGTTTATTCATTTAGGCAGAAATAAACAATAAAGCTGCCCTGGACCCCCCCCCCCGTTTAGCTGATGAGGCCTGGACCCAGAACAGGACCAGTTGTATTGCCTTATTAGCGGCCCTGCCCCCCAAAGCAGTGTCCTCTGCCTACCTCCCCCACTGTAGTGCTCTCTGCACCCCCCACACAGTAGTGTCCTCTGCCCCCTCTGTAGTGCCCCCCTTGATAGCAGTGTCCTCTGCAGCCCCCTCACAGTAGTTTCCTTTGCCCCCCCCTCTGTAGTGCCATCTGCCACCCCCCCCACACACACTAGTGACCTCTGCCCCCCATAGCAGTGTCCTCTGCACCAAACACCCCCAGTAATGTCCTCTGCTCCCCCCATAGTGCCCCCCCATAGCAGTGTCCACTGCACCCCCCCACACAGTGGTGTCCTCTGCCCTCCCTCTGTAGTGCCCCCCCTCCATAGCAGTGTCCTCTGCAAACACCCCCCCCCCCACAGTAGTTTCCTCTGTAGTGCTCTCTGCCCCCACATAGTAGTGTCCTCTGCCTCCCCCTCTGTAGTGCCCCCCTTCATAGCAGTGTCCTCTGCAACCCCCCACAGTAGTCTCCTCTGTCCCCCCTCTCTGTAGTGCCCTCTGCCTCCCTATAGCAGTGTCCTCTGCCCCCCCTATAGCAGTGTCCTCTGCACCAAACCCCCCGGTAATGCCCTCTGCCCCCCCCTGTAGTGCCCACCCCCATAGCAGTGTCCTCTGCACCAAACCACCCCCCCAGTAATACCCTCCCCCCATAGCAGTGTCCTCTGCACCAAACCCCCCTAGTAATGCCCTCTGCCCCCCCGTAGTGCCCTCCCCCATAGCAGTGTCCTCTGCACCAAACCCCCTGGTAATGCCCTCTGCCCCCCCTGTAGTGCCCTCCCCCATAGCAGTGTCCTCTGCACCAACCACCCCCCCCGTAATGCCCTCTACCCCCCTGTAGTGCCCTCCCCCATAGCAGTGCCCTCTGCACCAACCCCCCCATAATGCCCTCTACCCCCCTGTAGTGCCCTCCCCCCATAAAAGTGTCCTCTGCACCAAACCACCCCCCAGTAATGCCCTCCCCCATAGCAGTGTCCTCTGCATCAAACCCCTCTGGTAATGCCCTCTGCCCCCCCTGTAGTGCCCTCCCCCCATAGCAGTGTCCTCTGCACCAAACCCCCCCCCCCGTAATGCCCTCTACCCCCCCAGTAGTGCCCACCCCCCATAGCAGTGTCCTCTGCACCAAACCACCCCCCCAGTAATGCCTCTACCCTCCTGTAGTGCCCCCCCCAGTAGCGTCCTCTCCCCTGCCCCCCCCCCCAGGGTTGCCACTTCATCCCTTTAAAACCTAACACATATGAATCACACAGGTTCTGAGGTTTGCAGATAAGGCACCAATGAATTTAATTACCACCTTAATTAATAATTGTGTAATGAAAATGTATTCGGGTTTAAAGGGAAGAGGTGGCAACTCTACCCCCCCTGCACAGCACTATCCTCTGCACCCCCCCCCCAGTAGTGTCCTCTGCCCCTCTATTGCTCTTACCGTTGTTGCACCCAACACACAGCTGTAGGTGGCTCTCTCCTACCTTACAGGGGCTGTCCATGACAGAGGAGTGAGATGAAGCACAGTGCTGGATGGAGGGTGGGACCAGGAGCTGCTTTGGTTAACTTTTTATGTTAATAAGCTGATGATTGGTTGCTGGGATCTCCTAGCACCCATTTACCCGCTAGTTAACTTGCAAAGTTATCTAAAGCAGCTCCCGGTCCCGCCCCCCATCCATCACGGTGCTGCCTCCCTCCTCTCCTGCCAGTGAAGGGAGAGTAATGCCAGGGGAGCCTGGAGGAAGCATTGGCACAGCCCTGATCGTGATCTACAGTACCTTGCAAAAGTATTCACCCCCCTTGGGATTTTTCCTGTTTTGTTGCCTCACAACCTGGAATTAACATGAATTGTTTGAGGATTTGCATCATTTAATTTACAGAACATGCCCACAACTTTGAAGATTATTATTATTTTTTTATTGTGAAGCAAACAACAAATAGGACAAAATAACAGAAAAGGTCAATATGTATAAGTATTCACCCTGCTATAGTCAATACTTTGTAGAGCCACCTTTTGCGGCTATCACAGGTTCAAGTTGCTTTGGATAAGTCTCTATGAGCTTGCCACTGGGATTTTTGCCCATTCCCATGGATGATTTGCGCTTGTGAACAGCAATCTTTAAGTCTGACCACAGATTTTCTATTGGATGGAGTTCTGGGCTTTGACTAGGCCATTCCAACACATTTACATGTTTCCCCTTAAACCACTCAAGTGTTGCTTTAGCAGTGTGTTTGGGGTCATTGTCCTGCTGGAAGGTGAACCTCCGTCCTAGCCTCAAATCACACACAGAGTGCTACAGGTTTTGCTCAAGAATATCCCTGTATTTAGCACCATCCATCTTTCCCTCAACTCTGACCAGTTTCCCAGTCCCGACTGCTGAAAAACACCCCCACAGCATGATGCTGCCACCACCATGTTTCACAGTGGGTATGGTGTTCTTTGGATGATGTGATGTGTTGGGTTTGCGCCAGACATAGCGTTTTCTTTGATGGCCAAAAAGTTCAATTTTAGTCTCATCAGACCAGAGCACCTTCCTCCATACATTTTGGGAGTCTCCCACATGCCTTTCCCCAAACTCAAAACGTGCCATTTTGTTTTTTGCTGAAAGTAATGACTTTCTTCTGGCCACTCTGCCATAAAGCCCAACTCTATGGAGCGTACGGCTTATTGTCGTCCTATGTACAGATACTCCAGTCTCTGCTGTGGAACTCTGCAGCTCCTCCAGGGTTACCTTAGGTCTCTGTGCTGCCTCTCTGATTAATGCCCTCCTTGCCCGGTCCGTGAGTTTTGGTGTGCGGCCATCTCTTGGCAGGTTTGCTGTTGTGCCATGTTCTTTCCATTTGGTTATGTGTCAGAAACCATGAACCAGACCGAGACAGAAGTACAGTAAAATCACACTTGTTTAATAATAAAAATAAAAAAGGTAAATAGAGTAAGCGTCGTCAAAGCATAGCCAGAGTCCAGTAACCGGATCAGGTAGTCAGCCAAGCCAGAGTTCAGTAACCAGATCGGGTAATCAGCCAGGCCAGAAGTCAAGGATCCAAGTAGAGGAACAGCAAGCAGGATAAGGAGCCAGAAGGGATGTCAGCAAAGCCAGTCTTTAAACAGGAACGCAGGAGATAGTTTCTTGTGATGTGACCAAGGCGAAGGCAGGAATGAAGTGAGCTGGAGATCCTTAAGTAGGCGGGACTGATGAGTAGATCCACAACAGCTGGTTAACTGTGGAACCAATTAGCCGACAGCTAAGCGGCCAGCTCAGAGAAGAAAGGGCTGAGCCAGCCCTGACATTATAATAGATTTGATGGTGCTCCTAGGGATCATCAAAGATTTGGATATTTTTTTTTAACCTAACCCTGATTTGTACTTCTCAACAACATTGTCCCTTACTTGTTTGGAGAGTTCCTTGGTCTTCATGGCAGTGTTTGGTTAGTGGTGCCTTTTGCTTAGGTGTTGCAGCCTCTGGGGCCTTTCAAAAAGGTGTGTATATGTAATGACAGATCATGTGACACTTAGATTACACACAGGTGGACATCATTTCACTAATTATGTGACTTCTGAAGGTAATTGGTTGCACCAGAGCTTTTTTTATGGGCTTCATAACAAAGGGGGTGAATACATACACACATGCCAATTATCAGTTTTTTATTTCTGAAAAATAGTTTTATGTATATATTTTTCTAATTTTACTTCACCAACTTAGACTATTGTGTTCTGATCCATCATGTATAATTCAGATTAAAAAAAGCATTGAACTAAAGGCTGTAATGTAACAAAATAGGTAAAAAGCCAAGGGGGGTGAATACTTTTGTAAGGCACTGTACCTGTCGGCTTCCCACGATCGACAAGTAGATCGCGATCGATGGGTTGCCAACCCAGGGTCTAGGGTATCTGATGTGACCGGTCGCTGGATACCAAGCTCCTCAGTAGGACAGGAGAGCCCGGTAAAGGCGACGGGTGGGGAGACCCCCTTCTGCCACTTTTAACCGCTTGCCGACTGAATAACATACTTATAAAGCGGCCGAGCGGCTCTCCTGCACCGGACCACGTACCTAGTACGTGAACCGGCACTTGCGGATAAGGGGCATGCGAACGCGCCCGCACCCCCCACCCGTGGCTGTGCTATGATTACACACGGCACAAGCCAATCAGCGCATGCCGACCAATAGATGTTCGCTGGCACCCGCTGATCATCAGGCAGAGACACAGAACAGAGCTCTAAGTAAACAATGCAGAGCTCTGTCCTGTCATCAGGAATGTGGTGGATTTTGTTTCCCTGCTAAGCAGGTAATAAAATCCATCACTTCCCTTACTAAAAGCAGTTCAAACACTGGCTAGGCACACAGTTAACCCTTTGACCCCTTCCCAGCCAGTGTCATTAGTACAGTGACAGTGCATATTTTTATTTTATTTTATTTTTTCCACCGCAATATCACAGTCCTACTAGTCTGTGATTGCCGCCATTATTAGTATAAAAAAGAAAAAAATTAACAAAAAAAATTCCAGTATATATCCCATAGTTTGTAGACGCTATATCTTTTGCGCAAACCAATCAGTATACGCTTACTGGGATTTTTTTTTACCAAAAATATGTAGCAGATTAAATATTGGCCTAAATTGATGAAGAAATTCGATTTTTTACTTTTTGTAAATGGATGTTTTATAGCAGAAAGTAAAAAAATATTGTTTTTAAAAAAAAAAAAAAAAAAAGGCGGCTTTTTTTGTTTATAGCGTGAAAAATAAAAAAATGCAGAGGTGATCAAATACCACCAAAAGAAAGCTCTATATGTGGGAAAAAAGGGCATAAATTTAATTTACAGCGTTGCATGACTGTGCAATTGTCAGGTTAGCCCTTACTGCCGACCGTGTGCAAATATGCGGCCTCTTGGCGCCTGGTCCTTGGTGCTGCATATTTGCGTAAATTGCTGTCCATACAGCTGTGCTGAGAGCGCGCTATACGCCTTCCCGACACAGTTACCGGCGCCTAACCGAAACCGAGTTTTCGGATGCTCTTGAGCCCCGCCCCACCTCCCAGTGTCATAAACCTAAAGGGAGGCTCCAGCTTTAAGAGGTTAAAGTAACGCAGTGCCGTATCGCAAAAATGGCCTGGTCATGAAGGGGGGTAAATCTCCCGGTGGGTTAAAGCAGTATTCAACCCAAAAGCAAACATTTTTTATTTTGCAGCTTACAAATTCTTAGATGGGATGGCTGCATTCATTTTCTTTTTTAGGCTTTCTTTCTTCTATCTTCATCTAATGATTTAGTCAGCAAGTCTGTTGTGTTTCAAAAGCACAAGCTCTCCAGCAGAATGTATCAGTTTACAGGGATGAGGCAAAACATTTAACATTGGCAGGAGTGCTTACAATGCTCAAAAAGGATATTTTGTCCTTAGCGCCACAAAGGGCTGTAAAATAACTTTATGCACAAAATAGGAGATAACCGCACAGGAAAATATCTCAATAAAAGCAGCAATTAAAGTAAACATAAGTACAGTAAACATGATGCATAAATGAATAAATAAAAACCTGTATAGTAAGCACTAAGCCAAATAGAACTACAATCTGGATAAGCAAAGTAGACCGCGAACTCTACCGCCCATGGATCGCCACCTCTGGAAGAAGTCACCTCTGAAATGGGATGCAGTGAGCCGCAAAGTATACTGGAACGCGTTCCAGAAGACTCAATATTACCTTCATCAGCCTGGAGGTTAGCATTTAGCTCAGGCTGATGAAGAAAGTATTGAGTCTTCCGAAACGTGTTCCGGCAACCTTTGCGGCTCACTGCATTCCACTTCAGAGGTGACTTCTTCCAGAGGCAGTGATCCACAGAGGGGTAGTGCCCCCAGTCTTGGTGACTCTCCAACTTTGGTAACAACCCTAGTGGTTCCCTTCTCGGAGCTGCAACTAGCTGGCTCCTCCATCCAGCCGGGTCCAGGACTGACAACCTCTGTGGCTTTCATCCAGCTTACAGTTGTAATTGTACAATTTGTTTGATTTTAGGCTATGTTCACACTGAAGCCCTGCGACTTCAGGTCCAACTTCCATGCGACTTCAATGAACGGGACCCAATTTTGATCTGGCTTTGAGATAATTTCAACTTGTCCTTTGACCAATCAAAACAATTGGCTTTGGTATGGATGAAACCTCACTCCAAAAAATAGTGTGGGGCCCCCCAAGACACTTCGGTCTGGTATGGATTTTGAGGGCAACCCCCACACCAAATTAAAAACGGCGTGGGGTCCCACAAAAACCATGCCAGATCCTTATCCGAGCATGCAGCCTGGCAGGTCAAGAAAGGCCACATGCCCTCAACATGGGGGGGTGCTTTGGAGCAGGGGGGCTCTGCCCCTCCCACCCCAAAGCCCCTTGTGCCCATGTTGATTGGTCAAGGGCCTCTTCCCCACAACCCTGGCCCGTGGTTGTGGGCATTTGAGGTCAGGGGGCTTACCCTTAAAAAAAGGGGTCCTCGGATCTCTGCCCCCCATGTAAATGAGTATAGGGGACACTATTTCTACCCATTCACCAAAAAAATGCAGTGTAGTGTTACAAACAAGAGATGTTTTTTGACAAGTCCTTTATCGAAAATGACCCCCGTCGTAGCTCCAACGTCACGATGTCCGGGTCCATGACGTCATAAGGGTGCGGGGTCTCAGGGTGATGTCACCGCATGGCCATGCCCCATAGCTATATAAGAACTGTGAGACACTGAAGCTCACAGAACAGCAAGAGCATCGGAGGAGGGATTTTTTTTTTTCAGTGGGTCTGCGGCAGCAGGGGAGGAAGAAAACATCCGTGGGGGAACCGTAGAAAGAAGACATCGGTGGAGGAAATGGAGAAAGAAGACATTGGTGGAGGAAATGGAGAAGTAAGACATTGGTCGAGGAACCAGAGAAAGAAGACATTGGTGGAGGAAACGGAGAAAGAAGACATTAGCGGAGGAAGCTGAGAAAGAAGACATCGGTGGAGGAACCAGAAAAGAAGACATCAGCGGAGGAAGCAGAGAAAGAAGACATCGGGGGAGGAAACGGAGAAAGAAGACATCAGCAGATGAAGCAGAGAAAGAAGAAGACATCGTGATTGACGTTGGAGCTCTGACAGGGGACATTCTTAATTTTTAATTCTGCTTTTTTTTCTGAATGGGTAGGGATACAATGTACCCCATACTCATTCATATGGGGGGGGGGGATCTGGGGGCCCCCTTTCTTAGAGCGGACTTTCATATTTCGATAAGCCCCCTGCCTGCAGACCCCTACAACCACTGGCCAGGGTTGTGGAGAAGAGGCCCTTGTCCCTACAACATAGGGACAAGGTGCTTGGTTCAGGAGGGGGGGGCTTGCTCCCCCCCTTTTCCTGACCTGCCAGGCTGCATGCAGGGTCTGGTATGGATTTTGGGGGGACCCCACGCTGTTTTCTTTTGCTTTATTTTGGTGTGGGGTTTACCCTCAAAATCCATAACAGACTCAAAGGGTCTGGTATGGATTTGAGGGGGGCCCGCACACCATTTTTTTTTAGGGGATTTTACATTGCTAACATTGCATACACTTGATCTCAGAGCACAAGTCACATGCCACAAGTCGGGTCAGTTAAGATGATGATCCAACTTGGATGCGACTTCCATTCAAATCAATGGGCTGAAATCGTGCCCAAGTCAGACGAGAGTAGTGCAGGACCGACACAAGTCAGACCGGTTAAGATAGCTCTCAAAGGGCACCATTGATTTTGACAAGTCATGCGACTTGTGCTATCACGTACCTTGTGGCTGAGTCTGATGCACAGAAAGAGGCCTCTCATACAGCCCAACTCGAGAACCACTAATGTTGCGACAGTGGTCGCAGAAGTGCGGTGAGTTATAGGTGCCAATGTGATCTCTCCGCTGGCTGAAGAGGTGAGTGGTAGGTTTGTCACCAGAGCTGGATAGTAAGCTGGAACTGAAGACAGCAGATAGCAGATCCCTGGTTGGTAGATAGCGACAGCAGCAGTAGCTACTGGATGCGTGGTCAGGCAAGCCAGGTCGGTAACAAACGGGCAGTTGCAGGCACAGACAGCAGGCAAGGAATCGTCAGAATACGGGTAAGGGTCGGCAACACAGGATCAGGCAGATGTCAGAAGGCAGAGCAAAGTCCAGAACAAGCCAAGGTCAAGATAGGTAGCGATCAAGCGAAGTCAGGGGAAAGCCGGGCCAAACACAAGAATCAACAGGATCAGATGCAAGAATACAGGAACAGCTGCAGATCAAACAGCAAAGGACTAGTGCAGGCTACTGCATTTATATAGGCCACTGGGCGCCAATGTAAACGGCTGCGCGATCGGGTGTGCACGCCTCTGCGCGTGCGTGCTTGTGCACATGCGCGGTGGTGCACGTCTATTCACAGCTGGATGGGCACCAGCAAGTCCGTGCCTACGCACTTATGTGCGTCTCAGGGTCGCTGCAGTATCGTGACTAGTACGTTCCTGACATGTGCTCTTGAAGTCGGAGCGCAGGTCGGACCAGTGTGAACCGACCCTTATTGTGATTCAGTAAACTGACTTACTACACTATCTGGCAGCTTGGTGCTTACAATGATCAGCTTTTATGTAAAACCTTTATCCCAAAAGGGAAAAAAAAAAGAAATCTGTTTGCTGTGACTGCTTATAAAACATTAGCTGGAGTTTAGCTTCAATTTGTTAGTGGTTCTAAATCTGCTACTACATTTAACACCACCCTCCCCCCTAGACTGACAATGCTGCTGTCCATTGTGCCTCCTGCGCTTCTTAATCCAGAGTGGGGGGGGAGGGTGCTCTGATACAGGAAGTGTGTTATTGGCCGGATCACCAGGTGAAAACAGAGGGGGGATACCTAAAAAAAAAAACGAATGCAGCCACCACATCTAATGATTGATAAGCTGCAATATAATACATTTTTGGTTTTGAGTTTAATACCCCTTTAAAAGTAACTGGGGGGCTGTATAGCCACTCGATCACTTTTACATTGTAGGGAATCCCCAGCTATAAAAAAATGATGTCTGTGTCATGGCTGCAGCTGCTCCCATCCGAGGATGTACCGGTACGCTCTAAGTATGGGAAGCGGTTAATAAATCACTTCGATCTTTGGGTACATTGCGTTAGTTTACGTCCCCATGTCATGATTAACAGAGTCCAAATCCTGACCATGGAAAATAAAGTGTACTGCCAACTATGCAAGACCTTCACTCTGCGTTGGCTGCTCTTCCATTTTTCCTCTTTTAAAGACTAACTTATGCTAAAAGCATCCTTTCACCGACGCGTTTCATCATCTAGTTACAGTTGAACCCCAGGCAGATATAAAAGACGCCGATTATTTCATCTCTGTGTTCATTATTACATCATTAAATATGTATTGTGTTAGATATGTGCAGAACAATTTGTTTTTGTTTCATTTTGTTATTTACATAAATTTGTTCAGTTAAACTCATTAGATTTGTTTTCAGAATTTGTTTATTCTAATTCGTATCGATTCTAATTTTTCCGAATTTCATTTGAATTTCATTCGAAGTAGAATTGATTCTATTCGAAATACGAATTTTGGAAGATGGCTTTATACATTCTATTTTATTGTTTTTTCTATTCCATTTATTTTCTATTCTATTATATGCTATTTATTTCTATTCTATTCGAAATTTGAATTTAGAAAAATGCTTATATTGTTTTATTCTTTCTATTCTATTGTTTTCTATTGTTTGTTCTATTCTATTTGAATTTATTCCATTTGAAATTTTAATTTTGGAAAATGATTATATTGTTTTATTCTTTCTAATCTATTCTATTGTTTATTCTATTCTATCCTTTTCTATTCCATTCAAATTTATTCTATTCGAATTTCAGAGGATGGTTATATTCTTTCTATTTTATTCTATTCCTTTATTTTCTATTTTATTTATTTTCTAATCTATTTTGCTCTGTTCTACTCTATTCTTTTATTTTTCATTCAATCCCTTTTTTTTTCTATTCTATTTTTTTCTATTCTTTAATTTTATATTCTGTTCTATTTTACTGTGTTATATTCTATTCTTTTATTTTATATTCTATTCTTTTCTATGTTATTCTTTTCTAATAAAATATATTAGTTTGTATCATATTATATATATAGAATTAGTTTAGTCTATTTTATTCTATTCTTTTCTATTCAATTATTTTCTATTCAAAATTCGAATTTTAGAATGGTTATATTCTGTTTTATTCTATTCTATTATTTTCCTTTATTTTCTATTCTATTTTATTCTTTTATTTTCTATTCCATTTTGTTCTGTTTTACTATAGTCTTTTATTTTCTATTCCTTTATTTTCTATTCTATTTTTTCCTATTCATTTTCTATTCTATTCTTTTCTATTTATTTATTTTCTATTCCATTTTATTCTCTTCAGAGATTGGAATTTGATTCGAAAACTATTTGAATTCTAATTTTGTGCAAAATTTTGATTCATTATTTTAGATTCGTGTTAAATCCTTTATTATTGTAATTCGGATACATCCAAATTTCCTGACAACCAAAAATTTGTCTGAATTTCAATTTGCACCAAAAACGAACAGCACATGTCTACTAAATATGACTTGGTATCATCCTCTTGCAATCCATGTACAGCAGAGCTTAGACTGGAAGCAAGAAAAAAAAAAAGGAGAATGAGACAGTCAATTGTGCTGTTGTGCATGGTGCATGGTGCAGGCTGGCAGGAGGAGGGAAGAGAAGAGAGTGACAGAGAGACGAGCTCATGTGCTGCTTCTCTTTTCACTGTCCAGTCACAGATTGGGCGAGGGATAAGACCCGTAAGTGTTAGTAAACTCCACAAAAAAAAAAAAAAAAATGACCTGTGAAATGACAATAGCATGTTAAAGCTTGTATGAGATTTTCATGGTTGGGTGTACATCTACTCCAGAAGAGGTGAAAGGCACCACACAAAGGCATTTTGAAAGCTCTAAGCTATTAATGATAATGATAAAACCTCAAAAAATGAAAAGAAAAAAAAAAACACAGTGATTGGAATTTTTACACTTGCAGTTCACATAATGTCTGAAGTTGCTATTTGATGGCTGCTATTCAATGTAAATACCAAATTATTATTGTCATTATTTAATAATAAAATAGCAATATGCTCAAAAATGCATAAAAAAATTAAAAAAAAAGTGTCTGAAGTGAGTTTACTCAGTATACTCAAAAACCAATAAAAAAGTAGATTAAAAAAATAAAATAAAACATAGAATATGCCCCCCCCCCCTTCCAAAAAGGAAGTGGTGTCAACAGAGGTGCAGTATAATCAAAAGCCAAGCAGTATACTCACAAAAACAATAAAACAAATATTTTCAAAAAAACAGAATGTCGCCCCCCCCCCCCAAAAAAAAAAAAAGTGTCAGGTAGTGAGGTCAGCAGAGGCGCAGTATACTCAGAAAAACAATAAAAAGTAGAAATAAAGAAAAAAAAAAAAAACAACAAAAAAACATATATTCCCCCTCTCTCAAAAAAAAGTGGGATCAACAGAGGCGCAGTATACTCAAAAACCAATAAAAAAACATACATTTTCAAAAAACAAAACAAAAACAGAATATGCCCCCCTCCCCCCCCAAAAAAAGTGTCAGGAAGTGAGGTCAGCAGGGGCGCAGTAAACTCAAAAACCAATAACAAATAGATTTAAAAAAAAAAGCCCCCCCCAAAAAAAAATACAAATAAAAGTGTCAGGAAGTGAGGTCAGCAGGGGCGCAATATACTCAAAAACCAATAAAAAGTAGAATTAAAGAAAAAAAGAAAAAAAAAATAATAACATGCCCCCCTTTCCAAAAAAAAAAAAAAATGGACAGGAAGTGGGGTCAACAGAGGCGCAGTATACCCAAAAACCAATAAAACATGCATTTTCAAAAAACAAAACAAAAAAATGAATATGCCCCCCCCCCAAAAAAAAAAATTGTCATTAAGTGAGGTCAGCAAAGGCGCATGTATTGAAAGAAGATGCTCACAGATTAACTCTTTGAGAATTTTTCTTTTCTATAAAGCAATAAATCACCATCAACCAATTCATCAACACTGGTATATCAAACACGAAGTTGAAGATAAAAAAAAATTACAATAAAATAAGGTATAAAAAGGCTAATTAATGATAATAGTGGTGTTGAAAATTTAAGAGAAAAAAAATAAAAATATATATGTATATATATATATATATATATATAATATATATATATATATATATTTTTTTTTTAGCTTATTATTGCGTCTATCAATTTAATTACGCAGAGAAATACTGCAGCCTCATAGTGTAGAATTTACACAATTCTTAGGGTGATAACATGATTCAAGTACATGGTTAATTAAGTACAATGATTAAATGGACCATGTAATCACCATACTTAATTAACCATGTACTTGAATCATGTAATTACCATATTAGTTATCACTTTATCACTTTCTAAACCAATCATCCTAAAAATTATGTAAATCATGGCGTATTTTATTTTAGCATTTCCCTAAGTAATTATGTAGGTTAATAGTTTAAAAAAGTATATCATTATGAATATATGTATGTATGTATGTATGTATATATATTATTATATTATTATATATCAGGGGTACGGAATTAAAATTCATGGGGGTCCGGTCAGTAAAATTTTCTTCCAGCGGAGGTCCGAGTGTCATATTGGTGATGACTCGTCGCGTCACGATTGTTTTCTATTATAGATTTCTGCACAAGTGTGAAGAAGCCCTTACATTAGTGCCCTCAGTACCCCCTTCACAGCACATCTCTCCCTTTTACATCATAGTCCCCCATCATAGACCGACCCATGAGAGACCCGCCAACCCATTACAGACCGTCACATCACAGCGTGTCCCTTTAAAGACGCCCTCCATCACAGATCCCTCCCACCCCAATTACAGACCCCTCCACCCTCATCACAGTTCCCCCAATCACAGATTCTCTCCAGCACAGACCCCCCTCCATCACAGATCTCCCCCATTACAGACCCCACTCCATCAGAGATCCCACTCCATCACAGATCCCACTCCATCACAAATCCCCCCCATTACAGACCCCACTCCATCACAAATCCCCCCCCCATTACGGACCCCACTATCACAGATCCCCCCCCATTACAGACCCCACTCCATCACAGATCCGCCCCCCCCATTACAGACCCCACTATCACAGACCCCACTCCATCAAAGATCCCCCCCCATTACAGACCCCACTCCATCACAGATCCCCCCCCCATTACAGACCCCACTCCATCACAGATCCCCCCCCATTACAGACCCCACTCCATCACAGATCCCCCCCATTACAGACCCCACTCCATCACAGATCCCCCCCATTACAGACCCCACTCCATCACAGATCCCCCCATTACAGACCCCACTCCATCACAGATTCCCCCCCATTACAGACCCCACTCCATCACAGACACCCCCCCATTACAGACCCCACTCCATCACAGACCCCCTCCCCCATTACAGACCCCACTCCATCACAGATCCCCCCCATTACAGACCCCACTATCACAGACCCCACTATCACAGACCCCACTATCACAGATCCCCCCCCATTACAGACCCCACTATCACAGATCCCCACTCGATCACAGACCCCACTCCATCACAGATCCCCCCCCATTACAGACCCCACTCCATCACAGATCCCCCATTACAGACCCCACTATTACAGACCCCACTATTACAGACCCCACTATTACAGACCCCCCCATTACAGATCTCCCCATTACAGACCCCACTATCACAGATCTCCCCCCCCATTACAGACCCCACTATGACAGATCCCCCCCCATTACAGACCCCACTATCACAGACCCCACTATCACAGACCCCACTATCATAGATCCCCACTCCATCACAGACCCCACTCCATCACAGACCCCACTCCATCACAGATCCCCCCCCCATTACAGACCCCACTCCATCACAGACCCCACTATTACAGACCCCGCTATTACAGACCCCACTCCATCACAGATCCCCCCATTACAGACCCCACTATTACAGATCCCCCCATTACAGACCCCACTATCATAGATCCCCCCCATTACAGACCCCACTATCACAGATCCCCCCCCATTACAGACCCCACTATCACAGATCCCCCCCATTACAGACCCCACTATCACAGATCCCCCCCATTACAGACCCCATTCCATCACAGACCCCATTCCATCACAGACCCCACTATCACAGACCCCACTATCACAGACCCCACTATCACAGATCCCCCATTACAGACCCCACTATCACAGATCCCACTATCACAGATCCCCCCATTACAGACCCCACTATCACAGACCCCACTATCACAGATCCCCCCATTACAGACCCCACTCGATCACAGACCCCACTCGATCACAGACCCCACTCGATCACAGATCCCCCCCATTACAGACCCCACTCCATCACAGATCCCCCCCATTACAGACCCCACTATTACAGACCCCATTATTACAGACCCCACTATTACAGACCCCACTCCATCACAGATCCCACTATTACAGATCCCCCCATTACAGACCCCACTATCATAGATCCCCCCATTACAGACCCCACTATCACAGATCTCCCCCCTGTTACAGACCCCACTATCACAGATCCCCCCCATTACAGACCCCACTATCACAGACCCCACTATCACAGACCCCACTCCATCACAGACCCCACTCCATCACAGATCCCCCCCATTACAGACCCCGCTCCATCACAGATCCCACTATTACAGATCCCACTATCACAGATCCCACTATCACAGATCCCCCCATTACAGACCCCACTATCACAGACCCCACTATCACAGATCCCCCCATTACAGACCCCACTCGATCACAGACCCCACTCGATCACAGACCCCACTCGATCACAGATCCCCCCCATTACAGACCCCACTCCATCACAGATCCCCCCCATTACAGACCCCACTATTACAGACCCCATTATTACAGACCCCACTATTACAGACCCCACTCCATCACAGATCCCACTATTACAGATCCCCCCATTACAGACCCCACTATCATAGATCCCCCCATTACAGACCCCACTATAACAGACCCCCCCATTACAGACCCCACTCCATCACAAATCCCCAACGTTACAGACTCCACTCCATCACAGATCCCCCCCATTACAGACCCCACTATCACAGATACCCCCCATTACAGACCCCACTCCATCACAGATCCCCCCCCCCATTACAGATCCCCCATTACAGACCCCACTTTTACAGACCCCACTATTACAGACCCCACTATTACAGACCCCACTATTACAGATCCCCCCATTACAGACCCCACTATCATAGATCCCCCCATTACAGACCCCACTATCACAGATCTCCCCCCCATTACAGACCCCACTATCACAGATCCCCCCATTACAGACCCCATTCCATCACAGACCCCACTATCACAGACCCCACTATCACAGACCCCACTATCACAGACCCCACTATCACAGATCCCCCCATTACAGACCCCACTATCACAGATCCCACTATCACAGATCCCCCCATTACAGACCCCACTATCACAGATCCCCCCATTACAGACCCCACTCCATCACAGATCCCCCCCATTACAGACCCCACTCCATCACAGATCCCCCCCATTACAGACCCCACTATTACAGATCCCACTCCATCACAGATCCCACTATTACAGATCCCCCCATTACAGACCCCACTATCACAGATCTCCCCCCCCCATTACAGACCCCACTATCACAGATCCCCCCCATTACAGACCCTACTATCACAGACCCCACTATCACAGACCCCACTCCATCACAGACCCCACTCCATCAGAGACCCCACTCCATCACAGATCTCCCCCCCATTACAGACCCCACTATCACAGATCCCCCCCATTACAGACCCCACTATCACAGACCCCACTCCATCACAGACCCCACTCCATCAGAGACCCCACTCCATCACAGATCTCCCCCCCATTACAGACCCCACTATCACAGATCCCCCCCATTACAGACCCCACTATCACAGATCTCCCCCATTACAGATCCCACTATCACAGACCCCACTATCACAGACCCCACTCCATCACAGACCCCACTCCATCAGAGACCCCACTCCATCACAGATCCCCCCCATTACAGACCCTACTATCACAGACCCCACTATCACAGACCCCACTCCATCACAGACCCCACTCCATCAGAGACCCCACTCCATCACAGATCTCCCCCCCATTACAGACCCCACTATCACAGATCCCCCCCATTACAGACCCCACTATCACAGATCTCCCCCATTACAGATCCCACTATCACAGACCCCACTATCACAGACCCCACTCCATCACAGACCCCACTCCATCAGAGACCCCACTCCATCACAGATCCCCCCCATTACAGGTCCCACTATTACAGATCCCCCCATTACAGACCCCACTATCACAGATCCCACTCCATCACAGATCCCACTATTACAGATCCCCCCATTACAGACCCCATTATCATAGATCCCCCCATTACAGACCCCACTATCACAGATCTCCCCCCCCCATTACAGACCCCACTATCACAGATCGTGAACACTTGTTATTATATTTACATCCCAGAAATAGCCTCGGGGGACATGTGGTGGCTTCCTGCCCGGCCCAGACACAGAGAACATGGATCTCCTGCTACCAGTGTAATTACCATATCCTGGTAATGCATAATGATTAGCAGAAGTGGAATTTGGGCTTTCCTAAAAATAGTTTTCCTTCCTTGGATATTTCCTCAGTTACAGGTATGAGATATGATCTAATAGGAGAAGCAGCTGAAAAACTGCATGTCATGCAAGCTCATTTGTTTCTACTTTTAAGCGAAATCGTACTGTCACTGTTTTTAAGTTATTCCAAAAAATAGGGATTATAAATAAACACATAAAAAAATGTATATACAGTATATATACAATGTGTGTGTGTGTGTGTGTATACATATATATATATATATATATATATATATATATGTAGCAATAACTCACGGTGGAGCTGCTGGTTTAAAGCGGGCTGTTACCTTCACCTCTCGATTCCTCTGTTTCACTGGCACCGGGTCTAGGGTTCCGTTGAGTTTACCTCTGGACGATGCAAGCACTGAACACTCGAGTATATTTTCCAATGCTTTAATTAACAAATAAAGGAAGTAGCAGGAAAGAGGCAGAAGGAAAGCTGCAGGGAAGCTCAAATACCTTTCCGTAGTATTCTTCAGAACATTCTTTGCAATTGAACACTTGTAGTTGAATAGTCTCCCCCTTTGTAGGATTTAATCTTTGCCCGCCTGGATAGACATCTCTCACTTGCCTAGCAGCCAGTACGTAGCACGAACAAAAGTCTCTGCCACAGACTTGTTTGGAATAAAACCCGTACGATCCTCTGCCACAGGATGTATTGGTTTGCGATGAATGTCAGACACAGTACTTGAACCTTTAAGCCAACCTGGCAGTACTATGCAGTAAGACTACTATAGGATACGTCCTCCAACCGAGTCACCAGGCCTCTCTCCAGACCAGTACTCTGCATGATCCTTCCATGACGGGTCCTCCCCTGGGATCTCCTTGGTTGTCCAGCTTCTTCACTCAGGATAGACAGTTCAGGACCATTCCTCTGCTGCTGTGGTAGGCCCCAGACAGGCTTCTGGGCCCACCCACACGCCGCAGCGACGTGGGCCTCCGGAACGGAGGACCACGAGGTGGTACTCTTAACACATACCTGTCGGCCAGCAGGGCCAGCAGGTGGCTGAAAACGAACTCCAAAACATGGCGTCTGTCCCATAAATACCCTCTCCCAGAATGCAACTCGGAGGACCACCTCCACCGAGTTGTCTCCGGGACAGAGGAGCACTCATACGCTTCAACACGTTGCTTTTCCAACACTGGCCCATCGTGACAACGACACCCACCGGCACAGTGTGGAACCACATGCAACTCAGCCAAGCTGAAACAGAGGCAAATCTAACTTCCTCTAACACTTTCATATGTTGGCAGCTTCTCGTATTCGTATATTTTGTTCATTTGAGCGAGTTTAGGTTCTGCACATTAGTTCTCTTCTCTTTCATATTTACTTATATCTCTCCTTACTTGTGCTGCAAAGCATGGAGATATTTGGGTTTCTAGAAAGTAGAACCATTAATCTGGATAATATCTTTGAGAAACAAGAAGCTAACCATGTAGGAGACATTGAGAATTGTCTTAGGAAAATGGGCCACCTAATGGAGAAAAAGATTCATGCATGGTGGGATAGATATAGCAACACATGAATAATATATAAAAGATAAATTAGTACCAAGAAGGCTCAGATGGGATGTACCCATCAATGACGGACTTGCAGACAAAGAATCTATGGAGGACTGGTTCCATTTTTTTTAATGATAAGGGCCTAGAATTACTGGATCTCTTGATAAAAAGAAAACAAAAGAAGATCAGACTCTTGGATAGGACTATTGCAGGATTGAAAGTAAGTTTGGAACCTTCCAAAGAACTTCCTGAATTAATTTCATTATCCAAACAACTGAATAGAGACATGGAACAGGAGGATAAAGAAGCTGCTGCCAGGAAGAAAAGGAAATAACAAAGAGATGTCAAGGATTATGAGGATGACCTTGTATTTAAATGGCAGAATAAAATAGATAACGATTAAATCAAATAATAGCTCCCCTGAGAAAGAAGTTAGAATAAAAGAAAATCAGAATGGAGCAAAGAATGGAGGGGCACCGCCCACAAACAACTTGGAGGGAAACCATAATTCATATAACACACCGAATCAGAAACAGAGGTGGAATGGCAATAATAACTGGAAAAAACCTTTCTGGAAGAATAATTGGCAAAATAATTATAATTACCAAGCAAGACCATACCACCAACCTCCTTACGACAGAAGATCCCCCACACCCCTTGGAGGAAATATGGGGCATATGATAGAAACCATCACCCGGAATGAGAAGAGAAGATGGAATGAGAAGAGATGATGGAATGAGAAGAGATGATGGATACTATCACCATGATGTGAGAAGAGAAAGATCAATACAAAACAACTATTATACAGTACCCACGCATAAAGATTCGAACAACTATGAAGGTATGATGAGGGAGGGAGATCGCCACGATACCAGCAGGAAAGATATGGACGGGACAAAACTCCCCACCGTTTTTTTAGAGACAAGATGCCGAGGCGTTATCACCAAGAGGGAGATTCTTGGAGGCTAACCAGACCCCAAATCAGAAAGAAAGATGAAAAGGGGGGAGGAAAGGAACCAGGAGCCACAGAGAGATCGAGACAGGGAAGAACGAATGAGAAGAACGCCAAGAAGATCTTTGGAAACCAGACCTGGAAGAAACAAAAAACGAGATGAGGATGTAGAGCAAGGGTCAAGAAACAAAAGAAAAAGAGAGTAGAAGGAGAAGAAATTATAAGTATTAGTGGTGTAGAATTACCAAAAGAGGAAATTAAGGTACTTGATAAAGGCCTTACATTTTCTCCAAAAAAGAACCTAAATAATTTTAATACGTATGTCGACATTAATACATTTGCTCTGAGTCTGCATATAAAGAAATATATGCTAAGTAACTCTGGTGAGGGCATAATAAGAAGTGCCCTTGATACAAATGGGATCTTGTTCAGTAGTCTTAGAAACAAATCTCTCTTCAATCCTCCAATTGGAAATGATGGCCACATTGAAGTGTTCCGAAAAATGGTCCTCAAGGATCTGCAAGATTTGAAAATAAAAAAGGTTTACGATCCAGGTGATATAAAGAGCCGGATTAAAAATTTAGAAGCCAGGAAGGATGTAGTGATAAGGCAAGAGGATAAGGGAGGGGCCATAGTTATACAGTCTAAAGATTCTTATAAGGAAGAAATGAACCGACAACTCAGTGATGAAGACACATACCGGAAGCTGCCTAGTAATCCTACGATGAGATACAGGAAGGCATTAGCTAAGGTGATACAGAAGGGACTTTCGAAAGGTTTACTAAATAAAAAAGAAGAAAAGTATCTCCAGCCCAATATGTGTAGGATTCCTATAATCTACACAGTTCCGAAGATCCATAAGGATAAAATCAAACCCCCGGGTAGACCCATTGTTAATGGGATAAACTCAGTGGGAGCAAGGATCGGAGAGTATATCGATTGGTTTTTGCAAACGGTAGTGAAAAAAACAGATACCAAACATCTCATCCATTTATTAAATTCCGTTCGTTAAAAAGTCAGTCGGAAATCCGTCAAAAGTCAGTTGAAAGTCCGTCGGACCAGTCCGGTCGAAAAGTCCGCCCGTGTGTACGCGGCTTAAGAGAACTAAGCAATCTAAAATGTGTACAAAGGAGATTCCTTCTGAATTGCCTTAGATATAGTCTAGATTCCAACTATTTTTGGTATGATAAGATCTTCTTCAAGCAGGTACGAGGGATTGCTACGGGCGCGAAGTATGCGCCCAAGGTAGCTAATCTCTATATGTCTGAATGGGAGGAGGAAGCCCTTTATAATAAAAAACCACAACAGCTTACATTATTCAAATGGTATAATGATGACATTATTATAATTTGGAGTGGAGATAGAGAGAGTCTCACTGATTTCTATTTTGATTTAGCCACTTAAGCCTCGGACCATTTGGCTGCCCAAAGACCAGAGCACTTTTTGAGATGAGGCACTGCGTCGCTTTAACTGACAATTGCGCGGTCATGCATCATGGCTCCCAAACAAAATTGACGTCCTTTTTTTCCCCACAAATAGAGGTTTCTTTTGGTGGTATTTGATCACCTCTGCGGTTTTTATTTTTTGCGCTATACACAAAAAAATAGCGTCAATTTTGAAAAAAACGCATTATTTTTTACTTTTTGCTATTATATCCCCAAAAAATATATAAAAATTTTTTTTTTTCCTCAGTTTAGGCCGATACGTATTCTTCTACATATTTTTCATTAAAAAAAATTGCAATAAGCGTTTATTGATTGGTTTGCGCAAAAATTATAGCGTCTACAAAATAGGGGATTGTTTTATGGCATTTTTATTAATATTTTTTTTTTTTTTTACTAGTAATGGTGGCTATCAGCGTTTTTTATCATGACTGCGACATTATGGCGGACAGATCGGACACCTTTGGCGCAATTTTGGGACCATTCACATTTATACAGCGATCGGTGCAATTAAAAAAATTCATTTATTACTGTGTAAATGTGACTGGCAGTAAAGGGGTTAACCACTAGGGGGCACTGTAGGGCTTAAGTGTGTCCTAGGGAGTGATTCTAACTGTGGGGGGGGGCGTGGCTATGTGTGACACGACACTGATCACCGCTCCCGATTACAGGGAGCGGTGATCAGTGTCCTGTCACTAGGCAGAACTGGGAAATACTTGTTTACATCAGCACTTCCCCGTTCTTCCTCTCCATGAGACGATCGCTGGCATCCCCGCGGACTTCGGGTCCGCGGGACCCGCGATCACACTCATGGAGCTCACGGTGGGCGCGTGTGCGGGCCCGCAAACCGCTTCTTAAAGGGCAACGTACAGGTACGTTAATCTGCCTTTTACGTGCCCTTCTGCCGACGTATATCTGCGTGAGCCGGTCGGCAAGCATTTAAATACCAACAGTAAGAACATCAAACTTACCTGGGAGGTGAGTGAAGAAAAAAATCTATTTTTTCTGGATTTGCTGATAAAGAAGGAAGAAAAAAGATTGACCACCCAGACTTACTTCAAACCAGTGGACAGGAACAGTTACCTGCCACTGGATAGTTGTCACTACACCCCCTGCTTGGATAACATACCGAAAGGCCAATTAATCAGACTGAGACGAAATTGTACCACGAAAGATGAGTTTCTCAAACAGGCTGAGATGATTGGAGAGAGGTTTATACAAAAGGACTATCACCCTGAATTTATTGAAGATAAACAATGTTACCTTGTTGGATAGGGAAAAATTAATACAGGATTCAGCCAAAAACACTGAAAACAGAAATATTGTACCATTGGTTATGGACTTTAATATCCAACATAAGAATATGTAAAAAAAGATTGGAGTATTGTAAAGCTGCGTACACAAGAGCGGAATGTCCGACAGAAAAAAGTCAGACGGAAGCTTTTCATCGTATATTCCGATCATGTGTATGCCTCATCAGATTTTTTTTTTGAAAATTTTGACGGTCCTAGAAATAGAACATGTTCTAAATATTTCCGACGGAACCAATTCCTATCGGGAAAACCGTTCGTCTGTATGCTGTTCCGACGGACCAAAAACGACGCATGCTCTGAAGCAAGTACGAGACGGAAGCTATTGGCTACTGTGTATTGAACTTCCTTTTTCTAGTCCCGTCGTACGTGTTGTACGTCACCGCGTTCTGGATGGTCGGACTTTGGTTTGACCGTGTGTAGGCAAGACCGCTTGAATGGAATTCTGTCGGAGTTCCGTCGGAGAAACCTTCGGAGTTTATTCCGACGGCAAAACCGGCCGTGTGTACGCGGCATAAGAGCAGATCGACATTTCGGTCCTATCCTTCCCGAGAATCCTAAATTTACGTATCGAAGGGCTTCCGACCGTTAGGGACCGTATAGCAAAAAATTTACTTGATCCCCCTACTAAAAGAAACTTTTCCTTCTTTGAGGGACCTTCTTAGTAGGTCTGCTGTACATGCAGACTTACTAAAGAAAGCAAGAAAAAGAAACTTAGCTTTAAAATCTACTGTGACTTCAAAATAATATTTTATAGAACATTTTATATCTTGCCGAACTGAAGGGGTTGTCTACCTTTTAGAATGTCCTTGCAGGATCCAATATATTGGGAGGACCAAAAGAGAACAATGGAAAAGATTGAGAGAGCACATACAAAATATAAAGAATGGTTTTGTTAAACATAGCCTATCGAGACATTATGCAGAGTATCACAACAAGGATCCTTCATCTCTGTTGGTATGTGGGATTGAAAAATATAAAACCTATTGGAGGGGAGATAACAAAGTTAATCAATTGAGACAATCTGAGTCTTGCTGGATACATGAGCTACTTACTTTAGCACCATTAGGACATAACGTTGAGTTCGATTTGAACAGTTTTATATCCAATTTTTAAGTTTATACTTACTTCTTTCCTTCCTTCGATTATATCTTTTATTCACATGTTATTAGAAAGGTTTTCTAGCCTGGAATATCCATGATACAGTGGTACTTGTTATGAGCTATGTATTCATATAAATATTGGCCCTACCTCAAATGAATAATATTGGCGTTAAGTATATTTCTTTTAATTAATCTCTACCGAGAGGACCTAGTTTCATGCATCGGACTTTCTTATTGCTTGCATGCTTCTCAGATGTTGCTAGAGATCTACTTATTAAGATATTTCTTTCATTTTGATGTCATCCACTAGATGGCGGTGTCCTGTATTGAACTATGCTTCCTATTGGATAGTCCTCGTGTAGAATGTTTTCTGAATTATGGTGGGAGTTCTCAGATATATATATATATATCTTTTTTCCACTAGATGTCATCAGAGAGTTTCACATTTTTATGTGATATGTATGTGAGTTACCACCAGATGGCGCTGTCCATGGTGGATTTATGTTATCTCATAGATCGCTTTAATTATATATTTCCTATGTTTTTATTTTAGGTTTCAAATGTGTCCTATGTTAATATGTAGGAGTCTCCGTAGTATTGCTAGCAAGTTGCTGCTATATTTAGAGAGAATCAGGATGTTCTATTTACCTATTGCTGTTGCTATGACAGCGGAACTCACTATATAAGCTGGCATTAGACACCTGACTCCATCACCCTCTGATGAAGTCACGTGTTCAGTGACGCAACGCGCCAGGGCAGAGCCAGGTGTTGTCACTTCTGGTCACGGCTGAGACCAGAAGTACCTTACATAGCTGTACCTAGGATTTTAAACTGTAAGTTACTACTTGTTTTTTTTTTATAAATAAATTGAATTGAAATACTGCGCTATGGAGCCCCCCCGTCTTTATTGCATGACCATACTATATCGGATGAGCTTGAAGTCCACCCTGGTACCAGCACTGCTATGGATATCTGTGGGAATGGATCAATTGCTGAAGATCCAGGTTATATCCATACCAAGGGTTGACTTGACCTGTAGAGGTCTCTATATGAGGTGAGAGGCTGGGGGAAAAGAGTGGCACACCACGGCTGGTGATAGTAATTGGATGAAGTAGATTTCATTCGGTCGTGCTGCACATGCACTTTATTCTACATGAACTGTCACTTGGAGATTTTTTCCTCTTTATTGGACTTTGATTGCAGTACGTTTGGAGTACTTTTGCACTTTATTGCTCTGTCTGCACTTTATTCAAATTTCTGATATTATGAATGTCTGTTACCGTTTACTATGTTGAAGATTATTTGCGCTTGATTACCCAGCATATTAGCTTTAGCACGGCCCTGGAAGTGCTATTCATTGAGTGTGTCTATCACAACTTATTTTTGTTCACAATTTTTATTATTTATCACTTTTAGTTAGCGCCACATACTTTTATATTCATTTGTTTTTTCTGTGTGGGAACACTTTCATATGTTGGCAGCTTCTCATATTCTTATATTTTGTTCATTTGAGCGAGTTTGGGTTTTGCGCATTAGTTCTCTTCTCTTTCATATATATATATATATATATATATATATATATATATATATATATATATATATATATATATATGTAGCACCCTCTACCTAAAGGTAGGTGCTAGAGTTGCAGGGCCCAAGTGCAGGTAAATTTAGCCAGGCTTGTGCTTTAGGCTGGGCCTGGTTGTTGTTGATTTGGGACTGGGAGTGTTCAGTGTGGTGGGGGGTGTGGCCACCTGTACTTTGGCTCAGAGATGCCTCCTCTGCTTTCATATGGATTGTTCTGGAAGAGAGGTGGGACCTGGGACCTGAGTGGCAGGCAGCTCATGTGAGAAGCCCTGACCAATCATTAACTTGCATTGGCAAGGGGCAGGCCTCTCATATAAGCTGGGGTCACATGCTTCGAGTGAGGAGTTTGGTGGAGCAGAAAGACAGAATGGATGTTGGAGGTGCTGTTCCACACGTCCCCATGTGGGGGGATGCGGCGAGCGCGGAGGAGGGATGGAGGAACCACTGGGAAGAAGCTAAAGATACAGATCTTCATCTCTAAGGAGCCATCAGGCTGCTGTGACCGGGGAACACAGGACCTGGATGTAAAGAAGATCAAGCAGAGGAATTAGCAGTCAAGCGGAGGAGAGTGGAGCAGTATTCTGTGACCGGGGACACAGAACTGTTCTGGAGGAGAAGGTCAGTGTAACAGAAGAAGAGAAACTTGTCAGAGCAGTGTAGAATGCTGTGGTTGGGGAACACAGCATTGTTAGTGATGGACTGGCTGGAATCAGTAATCCGCTTATTGCCATGTGTCGGGTCATCGGGGGGAGATGCCGCATCATCTCTGGCCTGGTTAGCGCAGTGGTAATATCTTCCAAAGACTGGGTGACTGTACGATTATTGGAGGCTAGGGGGAGCAACTGTGTGTGGCTCTTGCTCTTTGATTCATGAAAACAACATCATTGTAACCTACAAGTAGGAATTATTCAGAGTGATTCCTCTTGTTCCATTGGAAGTAAAGCTAGCAACTCAGTAACTATGCAGTAAAGGATTTGCACAAAGGAAAGAAGCAACAGTCAGTAAAGAAGTTAATGCACAGAAATACAAAGAAACAAGGCCAAGGCCACGAGTAATTTCAAGAATGTGCTGTATCATGGGCATCTCATATTCCCTTTTCCTCCCATCCAAGTTATACCCCGCAATAAAAGCAACAAAGCGGAACAAAATGACTGTTTATTGTCTTTAAAATGGTGAATGGGGGCTTGGCAGCAGGGTGATTGGCGGATGCTAGTAACCAAATCAGCAGCCCTTATGGGGGTACCAATACATATATACAGGGCCGCTGATAGAAATCATGGGGACCCGTACAGCCTACCAGACGGGGCCCTCTTCAGCTCCACCCCTGGTCCTGCCCCTGGTCCGTCCTTCAGCCACACCCATGGCCCCACCTCTGACCCCTCCCCAGACCCTGACTTGAAACAAAGTCAATATGGCCAATGGAATATTGTGCTGCAGACAGTGCCACCCATGCCGCCAATGGCATAATGCCACCTTCTAATCCAGTCCACGTCAACTCTTCTCTACCTTCAACACTCTACTCTGTCCTCCTCTGCCTCCACCCAACAACCCACTCACTGCCCAGGAGATTGCCAATCACTTCAAAACTAAGATTGATACAATTCATGAGGAGATCGCCACTGCGCAAAAACCTCCCCCATGCAACACCCCATGTCCACAGATACAATCATTACTTCCCTCATTCAACCCTGCTACTATTACTGAGGTTGCTAAACTTTTATCTAACACTCATCTAACCACCTGCCCCCTGGATCCTGCTCCCTCGCAAATGCTACGCTCACCCTCTGACTCGATTCTACACTCTCTAACTCACATTTTCAACCTCTCCCTCTCTGGTGGCATCTTCCCAAACTCTCTAAAACATGCGCTAGTCACCCCCATACTTAAAAAGCCCTCACTGGACCCCACCAATCTCAACAACTTACATCCTATCTCCTTACTCTCCTTCTCCTCCAAACTTCTTGAAAGACTGGTCTACAACCGACTAAGCGACCATCTGACCATGAATAAACTTCTTGATCCCCTTCACTCCCTTTTTCGCCCTCAACACTCCACGGAAACTGCTCTCCTTAAACTCTCAAATGACCTACTAATGGCTAAAACCAGTGGACACTATTCTGTACTACTTCTCCTGGATCTCTCTGCTGCCTTTGACACAGTGAACCACTCCCTCCTCCTCAAAAAACTCCACTCCTTTGGTCTCCGTGACTGTACTCTTCGCTGGTTCTCATCCTTCCTATCCCACCGCTCCTTCAGTGTCACTTATAACGCTACTTCCTCCTCTCCTCTTCCTTTCTCCGTTGGAGTCCCCCAAGGTTCTGTTCTTGGACCTCTCCTTTTCTCAATCTACACCACCTCCTTGTGTCAGTTGATTGCCTCCCACGGCTTTAAATATCATCTCTACGCTGATGACACCCAAATCTATCTCTCCACCCCCCAGCTCTCTCCATCTGTCTCCTCACGCATTACCAACTTACTAGCAGACATATCAGCCTGGATGTCACATCACTTCCTCAAACTTAACCTATCCAAAACCGAGCTCATGATATTTCCTCCCTCAGGTGCCACTTCCCCTGATTTCTCTGTCAATATCATTGGCTCAACTATCAACCCATCTCCCCACGCCAAGGTCCTAGGTGTAATCCTGGACTCTGAACTAACCTTTCGACCCCACATTCTATCACTATCCAAAACTTGCCGCCTCAATCTCAGCAACATCTCCAAGATACGCCCCTTCCTAACCAATGTCACCACAAAGCTTCTAATACACTCCCTGGTCATCTCCCGCCTCAACTACTGCAACTCCCTCCTCATTGGTTTACCTCTAAATAGGCTATCCCCACTTCAGTCCATCATGAACGCTGCTGCCAGGCTCATCCACCTCACAAACCGCTCAGAGTCTGCTACCCCTCTCTACCAATCCCTCCATTGGCTGCCACTCAGTCACCGAATTAAATTCAAGATACTAACTATAACTTACAAAGCCATCCACAACCTGGCCCCCAGCTACATCCCTAACCTAGTCACAAAATACCAACCTAATCGTTCTCTTCACTCCTCCTGCTCTCAAACTCCCTTGTCACCTCATCCCATGCTCGCCTTCAGGACTTCTCCAGAGCCTCTCCCATCCTCTGGAATGCTCTACCCTAATCCGTCCGATTTTCTCCTACTTTATCCACTTTCGGACGATCCCTGAAAAGTCATCTCTTCAGAGAAGCCTACCTGGCCCCCACCTAACAACTGTACATTTATCTTCTCAATCAGCACATCACCCACAGTTTTTACCTCTTGTATCTCTTGACCTTCCCTCTTAGATTGTAAATTCTAAGGAGCAGGGCCCTCTGATTCCTACTGTATTAAAGTGTATTGTATTTGTACTGTCTACCCTCAAGTTGTAAAGCGCTACGTAAACTGTTGGCGCTATATAAATCCTGTATAATAATAATAATAATAATAATGTCATTAGCATCATGGGTGGCACTGTCTGCAGCACATTACGGCATTGGCGGCATGGGTGGCACTGTCTTTGCAGGCAGCATATGCATTATGGGCCAGAGGCATTCTTCGCGCCCGAAATAGAAGAAATAGTCCCTCCCCTGCCGCCACCTAGTCTACAGTAAGCTGGCAAAAAAAAAAACATTAAAAGAAAATGGCGAGGGGGGGGGATTGGGGGCGGCGGGTTTTGGTGGGGGGATTCTGATTGGTCATTAATTACTTAACTGTTCAGGTTGCCCGGTACAGCAGGGCTAGTTGTACTGGCATATCAGCGGCCCTGTGTGTGTATATATATATATATATATATATATATATATATATATATATATATATATATATATATATATATATATATACACTTTTTTTAAATTGTATTTATTTATTTTTAATCTCTATTTTTTGGAATAACTTAACCACTTCCCGCCCGGTCAATAGCATATTGACGTCCGGGAAGTGGTTGCGTTATCCTGACTGGGCGTCATATGACGTCCAGCAGGATAACATGCCGGCGCGTGCCTGCGGGGGCGCGCAGCGCGGCGATCGGCGGCGGCGTGTGTCCCTCGGACACAGCGCTTCCCCGATCTAGGTAAACAGCCAATTCTATTGGCTGTTTACCCCGTGATCGGCTGTGACTTTGGCACCTGTCACAGCAAACTCGGCGGTGCGCTCCCTGCGCGCCGCCAAAGGCATCCAGAGCAGTGATCGAGGAAGGCGAGTGTCCCTTGGACACAGCGCTTCCCCGATCGGTAAACAGCCAATGAAATTGGCTGTTTACCAGGTGACCGGCTGTGTCCAGTCACAGCCGGTCACAAATGTAAACAAGGCAGTAGCTGTTACTATCTGATCCCTGCTCTCTCCTCACACACCGATCGTGAGAGGAGAGAGCAGGGATCAGTGAGTGAAATCAGTGTCTGTCTGACATTACTGTTATTACTGTACTGTGCACAACACAGCCCCCCCCCAATAAAGAGGACCTGTCACACAGCCCAGCCAAAAAGCCCATCTGTCAATCAGCCCATCTGTCAACCAGCCCATCTGTCAATCAGCCCATCTGTCACAGGCCCACTGCCATCGGTACCGCCACACAGGCTACCAGTACCGCCATCGGTACCACCACCAGTAATGCCACTAGTACCTCCATCAGGCCCACCATCTATACTGCCACACAGGCCGCTACCATTATCGCCACTAGTGCCACCATCGGTACCACCACCACCCGTACCACCGTCAGTACCGCCATCGGTACCATCACCACCCATACCGCCACCTGTATCGCCATCACCACCTGTACCGCCACCACCACCCGTACCGCCATTGGTACCACCACCACCTGTACCGCCACCGGTACCGCAATCACCACCTGTACCGCCACCACCACCTGTACCGCCATCGGTACTGCCACCACCACCTGTACCGCCACCGGTACCACAATCACCACCTGTACCGCCACCACCACCTGTACCGCCATCGGTACCACCACCACCCGTACCGCCACCGGTACCGCCACCACCACCACCCGTACCGCCATCGGTACCACCACCCATACTGCCATCTGTACCACCACACAGGCCCGCCAATAAGCATTGCCATAATGTCCCAAAGGGTTTACACACCTGAGGAGGCATATGAGATTCTTGCCATGTCGGATGATGAGAGCAGCGGGGAGCTCACATCATCTGGTTCGGAATACAAGCCAGTGGAGGATAATGGATCAGAGTCTGAGTCCGCGGAGGAAACCGTCCCTCCCAAAAGAATAAGATCAGGACCAATATCAGGACCAAGATCAGGAGATCTGCCCACCACCAGCAGCGCCAGACCCCAGGAAGAGGAAGAGGAGCCCAGTACAAGCACTGAAATTACCACCAGCAGCGCCAGACCCCAGGAAGAGGAAGAGGAGCCCAGTACAAGCACTGGAATTACCCGCCCAACCCGAAGAACCCAGACCCAGTCCTACCTTCCCGATGCCCTGGCAAACCCCTTATGGTTGCCTGCCAACTCTGGACCTGCTATCATCCCCCCTTCCACCGCACAGCCAGGTGTGCAGCCCGACACTACAAATTTTTCTGAATTCGATTATTTTTCCTTATTTTTCCCACAAGATTTTCTGCAGAATATGGTGGATCAAACTAATTTGTATGCATCCCAATTTATTGCTGCCAACCCCAATTCTTCCTACGCCCGCATGTTCCAGTGGCGATATGTCACACTGGATGAATTTAAATTGTTTTTGGGCCTAACTTTTAATATGGGGCTTACAAAAAAGAACGAAGTCCATGCATATTGGTCCACCCACCCCATCCAACACATGCCCATATATTCCGCTGTCATGTCCAGGACAAGATACGACATGATTATGCGTTTTCTCCACTTCAATGACAATTCCCAGTGCCCTCCCCGAGATCATCCCAACCATGACAAATTGCACAAGATACGCCCCCTAATCAATTCCTTTTCCCAGCGATTTAGAGAAGTTTCCATCCCAGACCAAAAAATTTGTGTGGACGAGTCCCTCATACATTTCACTGGCCAGGTATGGGGTGAATTTAAATAAATTATGCGATCGAGCCACTGGATATGTCTTCACATTCCGGATCTATGAAGGCAAAGATTCCCAGCTCCAGCCCCATGATTGCCCCACATATATTGGAACCAGTGGGAAAATTGTCTGGGAGCTGGCATACCCCCTATTCGACAAAGGATACCATTTATATGTCGACAACTACTATACCAGCCTGCCCCTTTTTCGTCACCTTTATAGTAAAAAAACCCCGGCCTGTGGTACCTTAAAAAAAACCGTAAGGGATTCCCACAAAATCTGTTGGCAAAAAAATTAAGAAAGGGAGAATCGGCATTCATGAGGAAGGAGGAGGTGTTGGCTATGAAGTGGAGGGACAAGAAAGATGTCCACATGCTCTCTACGATCCACAATGACACGTGGTGGAGATCCAAAGAAGACGCGGCCCCATTGTAAAACCCGAATGTTTCCACGACTACAATATGTATATGGAGGGGGTGGATTTAAACGATCAAATGCTACAGCCCTACTTATCAAACAGAAAGTCCCGTTACTGGTACAAGAAAGTTGCCTTTCACCTTTTTCACATGGCCCTTTTTAATTCGTTTGTCTGCTACCAAAAAGCAACTCAAAACCAACAAGTCACCTACCTCAAGTATTTTGAATCGATCGTCACTGCCCTCATTTACCAACAAGGTCCTGCCCCAGGAAGCATTCGCTCGGATGTTGTGAGTCGACTTCACGAGCAACACCTTCCCTATAGCATTCCCCCCACAGAATCTGGAAGAAGACGCCAAAAGAAATGCCGTGTATGCAGCAGAGGAGGAGTAAGAAGAGATTCCAGCTATTATTGTCCCCAATGTCCCTCCCAACCTGGCCTGTGCATCGGAGATTGCTTCAAAAATTATCATACATTCATCCAATATTAGTTCCCTGTATTATTACCAGACTGCCATTTCCCCATTTGCCTGCTACCATGTTAATTAACTGACCCTGGCCTGTTTACCGACTATGTCTTTGCTTGCCGATTTAAACCACGTTTCTGACTTGCACGTGTACCAACCTCAGCCTGTTTACCGACGATGCCTCTGCCTGCCGATTTAAACCACGTTTCTGACTTCCACGTGTACCGACCTTGGCCTGTTAATCGACCATGTTTTTGCCTGCCACTTGGACTGATCTTTTGGCCATCTACTTTAGTACACAGGGGTCTCACATATGTGAGGGGCTTCAGAATAGCGTTCTGAGTAGAGAAAACCAGTTTTTCGTTTTCTGTGCTCCCAGAACAGGGTCTGGTTGCCCGGAGGCTTCAAAGCGATTTGGGTGGAAGAAGCCTCTACCCCTGTCCCCCTGGCCCTAAGCTTGATGGTCCTTCCTGCTGCCTGGACCAATACTTTGGCTGTGCTGACCATATTGCTGCCTGTAAAGACCCATGACATTATGGACCATGTTTCTTCCTGCTGTTTGGACCAATACTTTGGCTGTGTTGACCATATATCTGCCTGCTGCCTCTACTGACTTTGGACAGTATTTCTGCCTGGACACCTCTGCCTGCTACCTGGACCTGTGCTTTGGCTGTGTTCTGGCTGTGCTCTGGCTGTGCTTTGGCTGTGCTTTGGCTGTGCTCTGGCTGTGCTCTGGCTGTGCTGACAGTATCTCTGCCTGTATGAACTATGGACAGTATTCCTGCCTGCTGCCTGGATGATTGCTTTTGCTGTCGCTGACCTCATTCCTGCCTGCTGCCTGGACCGATGCTCTCCTCTGTGGACCACTGCACTTCTAAAACCACAGGTAATCTTTTGTTATTTGGTATGTACCTGCTATGTGTTAGAAATATGAAGGGCCTTCAAAAATGTGATCGGTAGTCAGAAAATGATATGTGTAATTAATGCTGCTAGAATGCCTGGAGGTGCTACTTGTATTTTGGGCCCCTGTATGTGGCCAGGCTGTGTAAAAGTCTCAAACATGTGGTATTGCCATACTCAGGAGGAGTAGCAGAATGTATTTTGGGGTGTTATTTTTGCTATGTACATGCTATGCGTTATAAATATATTATAAAGGGACAACTTTGTGTAAAAAAATGCATTTTCATTTTTTTTCCACTTTTTTCAAAACCTTCTGGAAAAAAATGAACCGTTCAAAAGACTCATTATGCCTCACAGATTATACGTTGGGGTGTGTGATTTCCAAAATGGGTTAATTTTGTGGATAATTCCATTGTTCTGGTGCTCCAGGGCCTTCAAAACTGTAATAGGTGGTTGAGAAAGGATATGTGCAATTTATGCTTGTAAAACGCATGAAAGTGCTACTTTAATGTTGGGCCTTTGTATGTGGCCAGGCTGTGTAAAAGCCTCACACATGTGGTATCCCCATACTCAGGAGGAGTAGGAGAATCTATTTTGGGGTGTCATTTTTGCTATGTACATGCTATGTGTTATGCCCCGTACACACGGTCGGATTTTCCGATGGAAAATGTCCGATCGGAGCGTGTTGTCGGAAATTCCGACCGTGTGTGGGCTCCATCGGACATTTTCCATCGGATTTTCCGACACACAAAGTTGGACAGCAGGAGATAAAATTTTCCGACCACAAAATCCGATCGCGTCAATTCCGACCGTGTGTGGCCTGTTCCGACGCACAAAGTGCCACGCATGCTCAGAAGAAATTCCGACACGGGACAGCTCGTTCTGGTAAACTTAGCGTTCGTAATGGATAAAGCACTTTCGTCACGCTGCAATGTAAAAAATGGTTTAATATAGCGCACTCTCTTCTTCTTTATAATGTGACAAGAATTAAGTCGTTTTGATGCTCATATTCACACACACTTCTCACAAACTTTTTTCGTTACTATTTATCGGGATTCCCTCAATATATTTTGATTTCTCACATCTGACAACATATTTTTTATTTTTTATTTTTTTACTTTAATGTAGAATCTTTTTTTGTGTTTCTCTTTTTATTTATTTTTTTTTGTTGGTGATTTTGATTTGTACTCCCGAAAATGTTTGTGTGTTTTTTGTGACAAGTTCCCACAACACCATTGATATGTTGTTCTATTTAATCTGTAGGAGGAGATTGTTTGGTGTTGTTGTCCCTTGTTAATTTCACATTGTACTTTAGAAATGTACCTGAATCGTCACCAACAAACTGTCCTTTTTGGATGAAAACACACACAGGAGAGTAGAATTTACCTAAAAATATTTTATTAAGGGGTCACAACTATAAACAAAGAGGGAGGCAACGCAGGAGAAACTGCAGAAGTGGGCGAAGCCTTGGACCCCCAGGGCAAACATCAATTATTTAAAAGCAAAATTGGTGGTCTGAGGAGTCCATATCTAAGGGAGGGCAGTCTGGTCCAGAAGTCCCAGAGATCCGGAAAGCAGCAGATGACATCTGTGTCCCCAGGCTGTGGTCATACGAGAGACTGCAGCTTCTGTCAGACCAGACTGAACCCAGGGCAATCACTCTTTGGTCTTCCTTACACGCTTCCTTACAGGCTTTGGCTGTGGTGGTGGAGTTGTGGCAGCAGGAGGAGGAGGAGGAGGAGGAGGAGGAGGATCGTCCCTCTCCATGACATCCGTCTTGGGTGTCAGTTCCCCACTCTCCCCCTTACGAAGGACTTTATAAATCAGGTCCTCAGAGATCTTGCGTTGACCCTCCTGCATGCCCTGCAATTTGGTGGCAGCCATGCAGGCAAAGGCCTCTTCAGGACTGGGGAAGGCTCTGAGGGACGCCGAAGCCTCCTGGATCAGCCTGTATGCTGAATCCTGCACAGGACTGGGAGTGGCCTTCCTGGCCCTTTTATATGGCAGGCGGAGGGGAGGAACCTGAGACTCAGTCAGGCTGCGACTTGTCCCAGGCTTCTCTTGGCTGCCACTTAGCCCCGCCTCCTCCTGGCTGCCACTAATCCCCGCCTCCTCCTGGCTGCCACTAATCCCCGCCTCCTCCTGGCTGACACTAATAATCCCCGCCTCCTCCTGACTGCCACATTCCACAGCCTCCTCCTGGCTGAGGTCTTCCTGTGTATGAAAAAGGGACATAGTTTTAGTATTGTTTTCATCAATTACACACAATTTTCACCTCCTGACTGCTGCAAATTGAATGTTAACAAATATAACAGACTATCCTTCTGAGCCCAGCATTTTTCATTCTTGTCCCAATTTTGGGTGCCCACTACTGTCTATTGATATGTAAAACACTTTCAAGCAGCAATTAGTGATCAATAATAACATCTAGTAAACATCATTTATTTATTGCCCAGAAATCTGTAGAAGAATGCTATACCTGACTCCAGCTGGGCTCCTCCACTTCTTCCTGGCTGGAAGGCTCAGGTTGGACATCGGAAGCCTCAGCTGTGGTGGAAGGAAGAGTGGAAGGAAGAGTAGAGAGGGATTCCCTGACTTCAGTGTGGTCTGACAGAAATCGCAGTCTCTCATAGTACCAGAGCCTGGGGACATAAACGTCATCTGCTGCAGCTCCTGATCTCTGGGAATCTGTGACTTTCTTGCGCTCCCTAAGATAAGTGCTCCTCAGGCCCCCAATTTTAGCTTTTAAATAAGGGATGGTTGCTGTGGGGACCACCGGCTTCACCAACTCCAGCAGTTTCTCCAGCGCTGCCTGCCTCTTCTGTTTGTGATTATAGTGGGGGTGTCTCACTTGCCACAGACAGGGCAGCTCCCTGTACTTGTCTATGAACAGGGGCAGGAAATTGTGGTCGTTGAACCCATCCATTTTCTCTGCAAGACACAACACAAGACAAACCCTAATGTCAGGCCAAACTCCCCTAATCTTGTTACAATATAGGCTTCCATTTCGAAGCAGTATAGGCCCAAGTTTAGATCCTACCTTCGTTAGCACGATCGGCGTCTCCGATGCTCCTTCCTCCGCTCACAGATCGTACGTAAGACGTGCGCGTTACGATTTATACACACTGCGCATGCGTATAACTCCGCCCGCCCCCTGACGTTCTTTCTATTCTATTCCCCGCCCCTTTTCGTTCGGCGCAGTGGAGGAAGAGCACATGGCGGATAGACAGCAGGATCGTGCTATTTACAGCAACGAGGAGGAGGAGGAGGAGGAAAGGCTGGAGCCTGAAACGTCCAGAAGGAGATTAAAGGACTCAGATATGTCCTTTGGGGAGATGTTGGAGATGGTGGACATCCTGAAGAAGGCCGACTATGATGGAAAGTATGGGCCTTACCCCAACCACAATGTCCGAAAGGCCAAGATCATGGGGAAAGTGGTCAGGAGTCTGCACCGGAAATTCGGGGTACGACGATCGAAAGATCAGCTCAGGAAGCAGTGGTCAGACCTCAAATTACGAGAACATTAAAAAGTAAGTAGTTGTGCTGTGTTCCTATTCTTTTTATGTTTCTTACGTTCGTGCTGCTCCATGTGCTTTTAGGAACTGTTGTACAGTTTAAAATGGCAACTTTCATGTTCATGGGCACATTATTCGTTCGGATCACACATTTTTTTTTCGGACTATAAAACACCATTGTTTAGCCCATATGCATTTGGCCACCATTTTGAGGCCCTATACTTGTCTTCAAAGAATTGGGCTGTGTAGATGGCTTTGTTACTAGAATGAAATGCAAACTAGATTGTGTGTAAGGAGAGGACACTCAGCAGCTGTTTTCACATCTGGACACTGGAGCACTAGTGTGGGACCCCAGAACACCATTTTTATTAGGGGGGCCACACAGGTGCTCCAGTGTATACTATAGGGGGGGCTACATCTGTGAAGCTTGTACTAAACAGGTAAAGTATTGCAGCTTGACAAAGGACACTAAAAAAGCTACATCTTGGAACTCTGCTAAAATAGACAATTGTACCCCACTTCCAAGCAATGTTTCATCTTTAGAGTTCTGCCATCAAATATCTGTGTGCTAATTATACCATTTTTGTTTTACATAGCGGAGAAAAGACTCGGAGGACACCCCTCATCCGAGGAGACCAGAGCCCCCCCCCTCTGGAAGAAGGGGAAATCCACCCAACACAAGATGAGCAGGAGGAAGAAGACGTGGTGGAAGTAGTCACCACAACAGGTGAGTGTCTGCGACTACAGGCTCAGATAAGAGATGGATGGCGGCATTTTTTTTTGACCTAATTTATTTTGGGGTTCCTTTCTTTTTAGGTGATCGTGAGGTTGTGGATGAAGATCCTTTCACATCCGAAAGTGCCCAGATCCTGATCGGGGAGATCATGGGGTGTAATTTACAATTGGAAAACATCAAGCAAAACATCAATGATGTTATTCCAAAATATAAAAACATCATTGATGTTTTGGGGCGAGTTTAAAGCCCCTCCAAATCACTTTCTTCTTTTGTGTGCTACAATGTGCTAAATGTTTTTGTGATTTTTCCCAAAGCCAAATTTGGAGGATGCACACAGTGTGCCAACATGTGCTATCTGCCATCACGGGAGATCAATGGACGCGTTTTGGGGGTGCAACCCCTTCCTCAATTATAAAGTAGCGGTGAGGAAGGGCTTTCTCCCCCAAAACACGTCCCTTGATCCCCCGTGATGGCAGATAGCACATGTTGACATTGGGAAATTTGTGTGCATCTTCCAAATTTGGCTTTTCCAGGGGTGATTTCCCCCATCTGAACGCAATATCAAACACAGTTCCTAAATACTCATGTCTGATATTGCCTTCAAGTTCTACCAAATGTGAACTTTGTAATATCAAGATTTGTTTCTTTCTTGTTGGTTTTACACAGGCCTGTTTTCTATAAAATGCACATTTTGATTTTGGATAATGACACCACAAAATATGTTATACAATAAACATGTTGGTTTGTCAGAAAAACCTTTGGTAAATGCACATGTGATTGTGCAGGTATTAAAAAGATTGTTCATCAAGAATGTGTGGATTATTGTCTCACGCTACAACACTTTTGGGGTGATGTAATTGTTGTTTGATGAGAAAATGGGGGTTATTTCCTAAGGGCAAATCCACTTTGCACTACAAGTGCAGTTTCAGGGCAGTTGCAAGTGCACTTGTAGTGAAAAGTGTCTTTGCATTTAGTAAATAACAGCCAACAGTGCTTTGTATAAGGTTACACAATCACGACATTTTCTGGACTCCACACATTTCTGTCAGGGTCAGCTCAAACAAACACAAGCAGTAAATGTCCACAAAGAAGAGCCTGGGGGGAGATGCCTGTCGAGAACTTGAGGTCCTGCAGGCTTCTCCCTGTGGCCAAATACCGCAAGGTAGCGACCAGCCTCTGCTCCGGAGTGATGGCTTGCCTCATGCAGGTATCCTGCCTGCTAATATAATGGGTCAGCGAAGCCAACAAACGGTGAAACACGGGGTCCGTCATCCTGAGAAAGTTCCTGAAATCCTCAGGATTCTTCTCACGGATCTCACGGAGCAAAGGCATATGACAGAACTGGTCACGCTGAAGCAACCAATTCTTGGTCCATGAACTCCTCCCCACCCTGTTCATGGACTGGACTTGTGTCAAGGTCAGGACCCCAACACCAAGCCCCCGCACAGCACGAACTCTACGAGGAGTACGCATACGAAACATGGCTAGAAAACGGTCGGCTGCTCAGAACGAAGTAACAGAACGCACTGAAGAACAGCAAGGCCTGTGAAGAGCGACCTGAAAAACAGCAACGAGCGGACAAGATCGCACAGAAAACTCCGATACGAACTGACTGCACGCACTGAAGAGCAGATACAAACCCACAAGCACAAACTGAACGGCAGAAAACGATCTGAAAGCCACGAGTCTGAAAAAGCGTGAATCGTCTCTCACCAAACTTTTACTAACACGAGATTAGCAAAAGGAGCCCAAAGGGTGCCGCGCTTGGTTCTGAACCGGCCTTTTCTTGTCTCGTCGTACGTGCTTGACGTCACCGCGTTGTTGGCGATCAGAAATTCCGACAACTTTGTGCGACCGTGTGTAGGCAAAACAAGTTTGAGCCAACATCCGTAGGAAAAAATCAGAGGATTTTGTTGTCGGAATGTCCGATCAATGTCCGACCGTGTGTACGGGGCATTAGAAATATCTTATAAATGGACAACTTTGTGTAAAAAAAATGCATTTTCATTTTTTTTCCACATTTTCCAAAAACTTCTGGAAAAAAATGAACCGTTCAAAAGACTCATTATGCCTCATAGATTATACGTTGGGGTGTGTGCTTTCCAAAATGGGGTCATTTTGTGGACAATTCCATTGTCCTGGTGCTCCAGCGCCTTCAAAAGTGTAATAGGTGGTTGAGAAAGGATATGTGCAATTTATGCTTGTAGAACGCCTGAAAGTGCTACTTCAGTGTTGGCCCTTTGTATGTGGCCAGGCTGTGTAAAAGTCTCAAACATGTGGTATCGCTATACTCAGGAGGAGTAGCAGAATGTATTTTGGGGTGTAGTTGCAATTATGCATATGCTGTGTGAGAGAAATAACCTGTTAATATGACCAGTTTGTGTAAAAAAAAAAAAAAAAAAATCTTAATTTTCCCAAGAATTGTGGGAAAAAATTACAGCTTCAAAAAACTCACCAAGCCTCTTACTAAATACCTTGGAATGTCTACTTTCCAAAAAGGGGTCATTTGGGGGGTATTTGTACTTTCCTGGCTTGTTAGTGTCTCAAGAAATGAGAAAGGCCTTCAGGTGAGATAGTACATCAGTTGTGATCAATTTTCAGTGATTGGCACCATAGTTTGTAGACTCTATAACTTTCACAAAGACCAAATAATATACATTAATTTGGGTTATTTTTTTACCAAAGATATGTAGCAGTATAAATTTTGGCACAAATTTATGAAGAAAAATGACTTGTTTGCAAAATTTTACAATAGAAACTAAAAAAAAGTATGTTTTTTTCAAAATTTTCGCTGTTTTTTTGCTTATATCGCAAAAAATGAAAAACCCAGTGGTGATTAAATACCACCAAAAGAAAGCTCTATTTGTGAGAAGAAAATGATAAACATTTTGTTTGGATACAGTGTAGCATGACTGAGTAATTGTCATTCAAAGTGTGAGAGCGCTGAAAGCTGAAAATTGGTCTGGGCGGGAAGGTGCATAAGTGCCTGGTATTGAAGTGGTTAAAAGCAGTGACAGTACGATTTCGCTTAGAAGTAGAAACAAATGAGCTTGCATGACATGCAGTTTTTCAGCTACTTCTCCTATTAGATCATATCTCATACCTGTAACTGAGGAAATATCCAAGGAAGTAAAACTATTTTTAGGAAAGCCCAAATTCCACTTCTGCTAATCATTATGCATTACCAGGATATGGTAATTACACTGGTAGCAGGAGATCCATGTTCTCTGTGTCTGGGCCGGGCAGGAAGCCACCACATGTCCCCCGAGGCTATTTCTGGGATGTAAATATAATAACAAGTGTTCACGAATACAGAGAATCCCTACGTACAAAAAAAAATAAATAAGAATTAATAATTAAAAAATAAATAAAAAAAGAGTCCATTAAATAGAAAAGAAAATCAGCTTTTGCTGCAATTCTGTCAGAAACCATAAAATCAGACCGAGACAGAGGTACAGTTAAATCACACTTGTTTAATAATAAAAGTAAAAAGAACAAACGTAGTCAAAACATAGCTAAAGTTCAGTAACCGGAACGGATAGTCAAGTATATATAAAAAAGATCCTGTGAGCCTCCTCTGATTATAAATTGTCTAAATGGCACCGTGAAACAGCTGCAAGCGTTAAACACACGCAAACACATAAAAAATATGCAGATAAAAGCAGAAATAAATATATACGCTGCCCTTTCAAATATACTCTTCACATTATATATATATGTGATAACCAAAGTGCAAATATGCGTGTGATACATCCAGTAACTAGTGACTGTAAAAAGTGACAATAGTGCAACAAATAGTTATGAATACTTAAAAATGAACATATAAATGAAAATAAATAATCACACTAGCAAAAAGTGCTATAAACGTGCATCCATATGTTGATTGGTTGTATCAAAATTATTGTTCATAAAATCATATTGTGTTCATAAAATCATATCGTGTTCATAAAAAATATATAGTGGACTCAATCCACTAAAACATATAGATGAATAAAAAGTGCTTCTATGTGGATATGTGTCCTTCAATTATTTCAATTCAAAAGTGCTTCTAAAGTCTATGCAATTTGGAAACTGCTGTGTAGATAATCCAAAACGAGCCGCAGTGATTCATGCGATCTGGAAACTGCTGTGTAGCAAGCCACAGTGATCACACTCAGGTGCTCCCCCCCCCAGGTATTAAACGCTCACCTCTCACCGTGTGACTTTGCACTTAAGCTTAGTCAATACACGCCTGTGAACCACCTCTGAGGTTCTGCAGCTTTAACCAGACTCCTGGATCCGTCAGCACCATACCTCGGTTGAGTAAAAAAAGGACTGAATGGTGTAATAACGTTTTACCAGTTTATTAATCACATAAAACCCCCCTATGGGGTACTCACATAGTACAGACGCGTCAGTGCGCCACTCTGCATCAGGCAAACAGCATGTAAAGATACCGAATGGATATCGGGATGGTATGGGGTTCTTTCCTGACAGGTCACCTGCTGAACGTCATGTTCTCTGTGTTTGGGCCGGGCAGGAAGCCACCACATGTCCGCCGAGGCTATTTCTGGGATGTAAATATAATAACAAGTGTTCACGAATACAGAGAATTCCTACATACAAAAAAAAAATAAAAAATGAATAATTAAAAAATAAATAAAAAAAGAGTCCATTAAAAGAAAAGAAAATCAGCTTTTGCTACAATTCTGTCAGAAACCATAAAATCAGATCGAGACAGAAGTACAAGTAAATCACACTTGTTTAATAATAAAAGTAAAAAGAACAAATGTAGTCAAAACATAGCCAAAGTTCAGTAATCGGAACGGATAGTCAGCCAAGCCAAAACGTCAGGGATCAATGTAGTGGAACATCAAGCAGGATCTGGAGCCAAAAGGGATGTCAGCAAAGCCAGTCTTTAAACAGAAATGCAGGAGATCGTTTCTTGTGATGTGACCAAGGGGAAGGCAGAGATCCTCTGGACTGCACAGCTTAAGTAGGCAGAACTGACGAGCAGGATATCATCAACAGCCTGTGGAGAGAGATAGGAGCTGGCAATTAGCCAACAGCTGAGCAGCCATCTCAGAGAAGGAAGGGCTGAGTCCAGCCCTGACAAATTCTTACCTTCAGTCCAGAGTCGCCCCGTGCAGTAATGCCGCGTACACACGTGCTGACTTTTCGACCAGACTGGTCTGACAGACTATCCAATGGACTTTGGGCGGACTTCCGACGGACTTTTCAAACAAACGGGCTTAGCTGCACACAATCACACAAAAGTCTGACGGATTCGTACGTGATGACGTACGACCGGACTAAAATAAGGAAGTTCCTAGCCAGTAGCCAATAGCTGCCCTATCGTCGGTTTTCTTCCGTCGGACTAGCATACAAACGTGCGGACTTTTCGATAGGAACTGTGTCCTGCGGAGTTCCGACGTAAAGATTTGAAACATGTTCCAAATCTAAAGTCCGTCAGATTTTCGACCGAAAAAGTTCGCTGCAGGTCCGATGAAGCCTTTACACGGTCAAATTGTCTACCGAACTGGGTCCGTCGGACCAGTTCGGTCGAAAAGTCTGCTCGTGTGTACGCGCCATTAGTCTTCTTTACCAATAGATGTCATGGATGGAGTTCGATAATAAAAAGTGTCATTTAACCCACTTCCTTTGAGCCCAGGCTGTCATTGGCCAGTCCCCTGGGGGTTACATCATTACATCAGCCCTGCATGGACCATGGGCGTTGCTGCAGAAAATAAGGATCTCATAGTGATGGCGCAGACCCTGCCACCTTCTTCATTAGAACCCTGCAGGTGCAGCAGCTGATTGATAATTATAAAGTCACTCCCATTCACATTCACATGGACCCTGAAGAATAGAAATAATATCTAGTATTCTTGTATCTCAAGGGCGTTTCTGGATGAATAGCATTGATAGTCAAACTTTAAACAAAGTGTGAGTTTATTGTCACACAGTTGGCATCATAAATACAATGTAAAAAGTATAATAGTTCAGTTCAGTGTAGGTAAAAATATATGAAATAGAATAAATAGTTATAAAGCTGTAATAAGCTTATGAAATCATGTGTGCTTCATGGCTGCTGCCTTCTGTCTCCATGGTGTCTCGTGTAGCCAAAAAGAAGCAGGAAATGACGTTCTAAAGCCTCGTACACACGATCGGACTTTCTGACGGAAATTGTGTAATGATAGGCTGTTGGCGGAAAATCTGACCATGTGTACGCTCCATCGGACAATTGTTGGCCAACTTTCCGTGGACAAATGTTGGATAGCAGGTTTTTTAATTTTCCGCGGACAAATGTCTGTTGTCGGATTTTTCGAGCGTGTGTACACAAGTCCGTCACACAAAAGTCCAAAGTACAAACACGCATGCTCGGAAGCGAGGATGAGCCAGAATCGGTCGGTCTTGTAAACTAGCGTTCGTAATGGAGAATTCACATTGGTGACGCGGCAAATTATGAAATCTGGAAATGCAGCGCACAATTCTCTTCTTCTTTAATGGGATAATAATGAAGCTGCTTTGCTGGTGATACTGATGGAGTTATGGCAAACTAATTTTCAAAGGCTTTTTTTTTCTAGTGATATCAAGAATAATGTTATTATGTTTTTTTTTGTTTTTTTTATTTGGGCAAGTTACCACAACACCATTATCCCGTAGTTTTTAAGACCAAATATACAACTATGTTGGTGTCCCTTGTCAATTTTACATTGTATTTTTTTAATGTAACTGCCGACTCCGAAACTGTCATTAGAAGTAAAACACATAGCCAAGTATTATTCTACACAATTTTTTTATTGTGCATTAAAAAAAGAAAACAAACTAAATTAGACATGCTATCTGCCAATAGAACTTAACCAAAAAGTGCATTCTATGCATCCAAAAATATAGAAAATTTACCAAATCAAATCATTATTATTCAACCAAAAAAATAATGTCAAAGCAAAAACTCCAAGGCCAATAATAAATAACACGTTATCACCTCCGATTCCGCAACATGTCTGGTTGACGAACGGCCCTTCAGAAATGAACTGAAAAACACAAAATGAAAAACGCTAAATGAAAAGCGCGAAAGGAAAAGGGCGAATCAGCACTCACCAGACTTCTACTAACAAAAAATTAGCAGAAGGAGCCCAAAGGGTGGCGCTAAAGAGCTGAAAAAACATGTAGTACGTCACTAAATTCGTATTTGTTGGCCAACAATTGTGTGGCCGTGTGTATGCAAGACAAGTTCGGGCCAACGCCCTTCGGACAAAAGTCCATGGTTTTGTTGGCCAACAATCCGATCGTGTGTACGAGGCTTTAGACTTCTGGGAGAATTCAGCTGTTCCAACTTGTCAGTGGGTCTTCATGTGAATATGTCAGTGTCATCTCTCTTAGTGGGTGTGTGTGTGTCTGTCTCACCTTCAATCTGGAAGCGTTGGCTTTATATGTTACATATGAACGTCATAACCTCACAAAAAAACTTAGAACCTTGTATGGCACACATTCATTTCTGATAACTTCAGCAATATGTTATCCAAAAGGAGATACTAACTCAGAGAGTCATATGGAGTTTGATTGACAATCCCACATGTAACACTTGTAGTAATGTGCTGATCATGTACTGTCATATAACCAAACATCTACTAATATGAACACGTATTACCAACGTTAACTACATTAAGTAACTATATACTAATACTTATTAATATGACTGAGAATACACTAAACTAACTTAACAGAATATACACAAATATGTATTACATAACTACATAAATACTGGTCTATTTTTGTCTTTTCATGACATTCTATACTTATATGTCATTCTCATACACCAGAAACTTCCAGCAATACTCAGTTTTACATGAAGAATCAAATCAATTGATCAAGGTCGTTCACACATCCTATATTTATTATGACTAATCATAAAACCAAATATGTTTTGCAAGCTTGCCATGACTATAATATAACACCTATAAGTGCCGAATTATAAATTTGGAATAATATTCTAAAAAGACACAGAGAAACAAACAGTTATTTCTTCAGAATACCAAAAGGTAAGAATCTGCAACAACATTAGGTAAAATCGTTGCAATGTACAGAGATCACCCAGGGGGGGGGGAGTTTAACAAAAGTGGAGATACTCTTTAGAATTCCTTTTAACATGCCCCTGCTTGATGTCCAGTGGTAAGAGAATATGAATCTACATTGCCCCCCCTTTGGCAGCTAGCAACAGACACTGTAAGGGGCTTCTAGCTGTTCAACTGGCCTGTCACTGGCAGCTCCGATCCCTACTAATGATCAGAAGCCAATCAGAATGCGTTCGGGTCATGTGATTAGTATGTCAGCTACATACCTCCCAACTTTTTGAGATGGGAATGAGGGACACCTATCAGCAAAAGTATGCAGGCATAGGACACACCCCTTGCCACACCCCCTTAAAGGAGAATTGTACAAAAAAAAACAAAATTGGTTAAACCCACAAATGTTTTTTTTTCAACTCTACTATTCCTTTATATTGGCTTTCGGAATTTACAAATGCAGCAATTTAGAAATCAGATGAAAGGTTTAGCGCTGGAAAACACTTTTTGATAGATAAAAAGTGCATTTTATATACAGCTATAGAAATCAGACCAAAATGAGGGACAAATGAGGAGAAATGAGGGACAGAGGGACATTGCTCCAAATCAGGGACAGTTGGGAGCTATGCAGCTATGACATGCGGGTTTTTACAGCTACTTCCTGTTTACATAATGTCATGGCATTTCCTAGGTGCAGGTTTTCCAATGGTGACAACAGTAAATGTGTCACAATCTGTAATGAGAGTACACAGTGATGATTGGATTTCCCCATACAGTAACAACTACCAATTAAAGTGATTCACATTATGTTTTGTACCCTAAGGCTCGGTTCACACTAGGGGCGGCACGACTTGCAGGTCGCCTCACCGAGGCGACCTGCACACGACATCCACGGCGACTTGCAAAACGACTTCTGTATAGAAGTCTATGCAAGTCGCCTCAAGTCGCCCCAAAAGAAGTACAGGAACCTTTTTATAAGTCGGAGCGACCTGCGTCGCTCCGATTAGAACGGTTTCATTATACAGAACGGGAGGCGACTTGTCAGGCGACTAGGTCGCCTGACAAGTCGCCCCTGTGTGAACCGGCACTAAGTGAATCAAATGATTTAACAAAGATTGATTATTTTGTAAATAAGCTCTGTAAGTACTGTTTCTTCTTCTAGGCAGTTTAGAGTTGTCCTAGACTGACATTAATTTTAAATGCTAGCCCCCTTCAATATTATTATTAATTAAAATAATTATATAAAACAATATTATACCGTGCTTTCAGTATTCATACCCCTTGAAATTTTCCTAATTTTGTCATATTACAACCAAAAATTTTAATGTATTTTATAGGGATTTTATGTAATAGACCAACACAAAGTGGCACATAATTGTGAAGTGGAAGGAAAATGATAAATGGTTTTCAACATTTTTTACAAATATCTGAAAAGTGTGGCGTGCATTTGTATTCATCCCCCTTTACTCTGATACCCCTAACCAAAATCTAGTGGAACCAATTGCCTTCAGAAGTCACCTAATTAGTAAATAGAGTCCACCTGTGTGTAATTTAATCTCAGTATAAATACAACTGTTCTGTGAAGCCCTCAGAGGTTTGTTAGAGAACCTTAGTGAACAAACAGCATCATGAAGGCTAAGGAACACACCAGACAGGTCAGGGATACGGTTGGGGAGAAGTTTAAAGCAGGGTTAAATTATACAAAAATATCCCAAGCTTTGAACATCTCACGGAGCTCTGTTCAATCCATCATCCCAAAATGGAAAGGGTATGGCACAACTGCAAACCTACCAAGACATGGCCGTCCACCTAAACTGACCGGCCGGGCAAGGAGAACATTCATCAGAGAAGTAACTCTGGAGGAGCTGCAGAGATCCACAGCTCAGGTGGGAGAATCTGTCCACAGGACAACTATTAGTCGTGTTCTCCACAAATCTGCCCTTTATGGAAGAGTGACAAGAAGAAAGACATTGGTGAAAGAAAGACATAAGAAGTCCTGTTTGCAGTTTGTGAGAAGCCATGTGGAGGACAGAGCAAACATGTGGAAGAAGGTGCTCTGGTCAGATGAGACCAAAATTGAACTTTTTTGCCTAAAATCAAAACGCTATGTGTGGCGGAAAACTAACACTGCACATCACCCTGAACACACCATCCCCACCATGAAACATGGTGGCGGCAGCATCATGTTGTGGAGATGCTTTTCTTCAGCAGGGACAGGGAAGCTGGTCAGAGTTTATGGGAAGATGGATGGAGCCAAATACAGGGCAAAAAAAAACCTGAGTCTGCAAAAGACTTGAGACTGGGGTGGAGGTTCACCTTCCAGCAGGACAACGGCCCTAAGCATACAGCCAGAGCTACAATGGAATGGTTTAGATCAAAGCATATTCATGTGTTAGAATGGCCCAGGCAAAGTCCAGACCTAAATCTAATTGAGAATCTGTGGCAAGACTCCATAATTGCTGTTCATAGACGCTCTCCATCCAATCTGACAGAGCTTGAGATATTTTGCAAAGAAGAATGGGCAAAAATGTCCCTCTCTAGATGTGCAAAGCTGGTAGAGACATCCCCAAAAAGACTTGCAGCTGTAATTGCAGTGAAAGGTGTTTCTACAAAGTATTGACTCCGGGGGGCTCAATACAAATGTACCCCCCACACTTTTCACATATTTATTTGTAAAACATTTGAAAACCATTTATAATTTTCCTTCCACTTCACAATTATGTGTCACTTTGTGTTGATCTATCACATAAAAATCCCAATAATACATTTATGTCCTTGGTTGTAACATGACAAAATGTGGAAATTTTAAAGGGGTATGAATACTTTTTCAAGGCACTGTATATATACAACGGGTAAAATAAGTATTGAAAACATCACCATTTTTCTAGGTAAATATATTGGATAAGGTGCTATTGACATTGAATTTTCACCACATGTCGGTAACAACCCATGCAATCCATACATACAAAGACACCAAAACAAATACGTTCAGAAATGAAGTTCTGTGTAATAAAATGGAATGACAGTGCAAAAAAGTATTGAACACGATAACTGAAATGTATTTAATAATTTGTACAAAATCCTTTGTTGGTAATGACAGCTTCAAGACGCCTCCTGTATGGAGAAACTAGTCCCGTGCGTTGCTCAGGTGTGATTTTGGTCCGTTCTTCCACACAAACAAATCTTGAAGGTTCTGTGGGCCTCTTCTATGGACTCTGATCTTTAGTTCTTTCCATAGATTCTATATTGAATTCAAGTCAGGTGATTGGCTGGGCCATTCGAGCAGCTTTATTTTCTTTCTTTGAAACCAATGGAGAGTTTCCTTGGCTTTGTGTTTGGGATCATTGTCTTGCTGAAATGTCCTCCCTCGTTGTTTCATCTTCATCATCCTGGTAGATGGCGGCAGATTTTTATCAAGAATGTCTTGGTACATTTTTCCATTCATCCTTCCTTCATTGATATGAAGTTTGCCAGTACCGTATGCTGAAAAACTGTCCTACACCATGATGTTCCCACCTCCCAACCTCACTGTTGGTATGGGGGGTGTTTTTGGGGTGATGTGCCATTTGACCTCCAAACATGGATTGTATTATGGCATCCAAAGAGTTCAATTTTGGTCTCATCTGACCAGACTATATTCTCCCGGTATTTCACAGGCCTGTCTAAATGTTGTGCAGCAAAAATTAAATGAGCTTCAACATGCTTTTTCTTCAGCAATGGAGTCTTGCGTGGTGAGCAGCCATACAGGCCATGGCGGGTGAGTGCATTACTTATTGTTTTCTTTGAAACTACTGTACCTGCTAATTCCAGGTCTTTCTGAAGCTCTCCGATATACAATTACCACCAAATAAACTTCTAGTCACTATGGATGTAGAATCTCTGTGCAGTAACATCCCTCACAAGGATGGGTTGGCGGCATGTCAGAGATTCTTATCACCCTCACCAAACCACAAATACACTGCTGAGGATGTTACACGGCTCATTGAATTAATTATTACACACAACTACTTCACTTTCAACAATGACATCAATCTCCAGTGTATGGGTACTTCTATGGGAAGTAAAATGGCACCCCAATATGCAAACTTCTTTAGGGCTGACCTGGAGGATAAATTCCTGAACAGCATACAACAAAACAGGGGAGTTGCTAGGTCTACAAAAGATCTGGGGCTAGAGCCCATAGCAGCGTAGTAAAGAAAGTCATACGCTTGGGCGGGCATACACATGTATATACAGTAATATATGTGTGTGTGTATATATCCCCAGAGAGCCCTCCACTTACATCAGGGTCCCCAGAAAGCCCCCCCTTACATCAGTGTCCCCAAAGAGCCCTCCCTTACATCAGGATCCCCAGAGAGCCCCCCACTTACATCAGGGTTCCCAGAGAGCCTCCCTTACATTAGGGTCCCCAGAGAGCCTCCCCCTTAAATCAGGGTCCCCAGAGAGCCTCCCCCTTAAAATCAGGGTCCCCAGAGAGCCTCCCCTTGCATCACGGTCCCCAGAGAGCCTCCCACTTACATCAGGGTCCCCAGAGAGCCTCTCCTTCCCTTGCGGCCCCCTGCAGAGACTCGGGGCTATGGGCCCCAGATTCGGGGCTATAGCCCCAAAAGCCACCCCCTAGCGACGCCACTGCAACAAAAGCCATACAGATATTATCGCTATATTGATGATATCTTCATGTTATGGACTGAAGGTGAAGAAAATATAAAACAACTTTTCTCATTGATCAACACTTTTCACCCATCTATCAAACTAAAAATGGATTATTCGAACACACATGTCAGCTTCCTAGACACTGCAGTATACATCAGAGATGACAAGCTTCACACTTCGATATGCAGAAAACCGACTGACCGATGCAGCCATCTCCATAGTTCCAGTTTTCCCCCCCAACACACTAAATGGCCCATCATATACACAGCCAGGCCATCAGATACCACCGAATATGCTCAGACCCAGAAGACAGAGATAAACATCTCAGAACACTAAGAAAAGGAGAGGCCCTAACGGGGAGTGTATGGGACTTTCTGGGTGCTACTCGTATACTCAAAAACAACAGTTATGGTTAAAAAAGATATTTTATTTTGATACATATACATGAAAGAAAGCAGGATAATAATAATTTCTTCCATACAAAAAATACCACACTTTTTGTTCTACATGTTTCGCCTTACGGCTTCTTCAGGAACATGCGTGGATATTCTTGTCTAATGAATAAGAATACAAGGATTATAAATACATATTTTAATGCTCTTAGAGCAAAGCATTTTCAAAAAAGTTTTTTTCAGGTTTTACTAAACATATGACAATACCTGGATATTTACGGAAACCTTTGGATATGTAACTCTGAATTCACTTGTGGAATGGTCAGAGCATGTTCAGAAAAGGGTGACGTCAGAGAAAATCGTCGGGCGCAAAAATGCTGTGCCCTTTCCAGAGTGCGCATGCGCCGAATACATCGGCGCATGCACAGAAGACGGCATAATTTGGGGAAATAGTAAATATCTCCTAAACCGTGTAGGTTTAGGAGATATTTCAAGCATCTACAGGTAAGCCTTAATCTAGGCTTACCTGTAGGTGAAAGTGGTCTGTAAGGGTTTACAACGACTTTAAGACTGAACCAGCTGATATTGATTTGCACTGACAATGGGCAGGATTGCTTTCTAATTACTGATAGATTTCAGCTGCTGTTATGCACCTCCCTTTCTTCATGTGTTCCATACATTTACCCTGTGTCCATTCCATTTTATTACACATATTTTCATTTCTGAACTAATTTGTTTTGGTACCTTTGCATGGATTGTACGGGTTGTTACCGACATGTGGGGAAAATTTCATGTCAATAGCTGCTCTAGAAATATATTTACCAAGAAAAATGGTGACGTGTTCAATACTTATTTTATCCGCTGATATATATATATATACTCACACTATAATTATAATTATCATAATCCCTTTGTTGGTGGTATAGCTGGTAAAGAGAAAAGGCTTCTTTGTTAAAAAAAAAAAAAAAAATGGTTAATTTTATTATTTGTGCATTTGTTTTAAATATCTTGCTAAGTATAGTTTCAAATTTTAATTTAGGAAGAAAAAAATATGTATGAGTAATATATACAGTGCAAAATAGACTCCAAAATTTCTTAAGCAAATACTAGGTATGACGATGACTGTAGACGATGACAGCACAGTTCCATTGGCTAAGACCAAACCTAGAAAATATTACAGTATGAATCATAAAATTATTTAATTTATAACAATGTATCTAAAAATAGAATTTCCTCATGATTAACAGAGATGTTGAATTATAGACCTGGAATCAATCGATTTAGATATGTTTTGAACAATAATAGAGATTCAAGATCGCCTACCCAAATGGCGAAGGCTTCATCAATGAACCTGTACCAAACCGTACAGTTATCACTGAAGAATTCTATTAATTCCAGGTCTAAAATTCAACATGTCTGTTAGTCATGAGGACATTCCATTTTTAGATACATTATTATCAATTAAAGAAGGACATATTGCTAGTGACCTATACAGGAAACCATCAAAATCGCAATCTTTTTCCCTTCTCAATCTTCAAAACAGCATGTCACGATTCTTTTTAACAAGTGCAGAGAGTTCTCACAGCCTGCCAAGTTTTATCACAACACCCCAATAAGTAGAAACAAAGTATCTTTTCATTCTTTTATCAAAGAAAAGAACCTCCAGCCTGTAAATGAAGGAAGTTTAACCTTTTAAAGACCAAACCTTTTCTGACATCTATTGCTTATTTTCTGCTAGAAAATTACTTGGAACACCCAAACATGATATATATATATATATATATATATATATATATATATATATATATATATATATATATAAAAAACACTTTAATTAATTAAAAAAAAAACAAAACAGTAAAGTTAGCCCAATTTTTTTGTAGAATGTGAAAGAATATGTTACACCGCGAGAATCGTGATCTTCATTCTAAGCCAAAAAAATTGTGATTCTCATTTTAGCCAGAATCGTGCAGCTCTACTGTATACAATGCTCTAGTATGATCGAGGGAAAATGTTTTTCACACCCTCAAAAGGGTTATGACATATCAAAGATTACTACACCTGCCGATCTTCTTATGTCATTTATATCATCAAATGTCCGTGTGGTCTCCTCTATGTGGGGGAGACTACACAAAAAAATAAAAGATCGCATAGCGAGACACAAATATTCCATTAGGGATAAGTTGGATAAATTACCACTAGCCAGACATTTCATGGTAAAAGGTCATACGGCTTCTCAGCTCAGATTTATGGTGATTGATGGTGTCAAAAAACAGATGGGGTGGCAATAGGGAATTGGAGTTGAGAAAAAGAGAAGTGAATTGGATACACCGGCTTAATACCCTCCAACCTAAAGGGTTAAATTCAGATTTTGATTTGTATTAACTTCTTTAATGGTATACGTTTATTATTTTCCCTGTTAATGTGTTCATTATCACATTCTACTTTTTCTTTATATATTTCCATATTGTTTATGCTATACATAATTTTGATACATCACATATTTTTTTTTGTTTTATATATATATATATATATATATACACACACACACATATACATTTTTTTCTTTTTATCTTTTTTTTTTCTTCTATTTTTTTTTTCTAGGATTCCCGATCGATCAATGTAATCTGTGAAGTGTAGGAATACTGTTACACCTGTTGATCTTTTGTTCCGAGATTGTATTACATTGTATATTTCACTATGATTCATTAATTAATTGATTCCAGACAGACTGTTTGATTGCTTAATAGATTACAGATGTGTTCTCCATATATATCCTACCATTTATGTGGTTATTTATAGGCATGAAGTTTTGAAGAAGGGCGTGATCTGTATTAGGCTGGGTTCACACTGGTCCGACAAACGCTCCGACATTGGGAGCTCATGTCGCATGACGTGTGAAATTTAATGTTTCCCTATGGGAGCCGTCCTAACTGGTCCGACACAAGTCGTTCCGACTTTAGAAATGCTCCCTGTACTACTTTGGTCCGACTTTGATCCTACTTCAGCCTATTGACTATCATTGAAGTCGGATCAAAGTCGGATTGCCGTCTTGCATGATCCGACTTTGGCACGCGACTTGTGCTCAGATGTTCTTGAGGGGGAACTCCGCGCCAAATTTTAAATAAAAAACCGGCATGGGTTCCCCCTCCAAGAGCATACCAGGCCCTTGGGTCTGGTATGGATCTTGAGGGGAACCCCCTACGCCGATAAAAGCGGCGTGGGGGTCCCCCCCAATCCATACCAGACCCTTATCCGAGCAAGCAGCCCGGCCGGACAGGAATGGGGGTGGGGACGAGCGAGCGCCCCCCCCCCTCCTGAACCGTACCAGGCCGCATGCCCTCAACATGGGGGGTTGGTGCTTTGGGGGAGGGGGCGCGCTGCGGCCCCCCACCCCAAAGCACCTTGTCCCCATGTTGATGAGGACAAGGGCCTCTTCCCGACAACCCTGGCCGTTGGTTGTCGGGGTCTGCGGGCGGGGGCTTATCGGAATCCGGGAGCCCCCTTTAATAAGGGAGCCCCCAGATCCCGGCCCCCCACCCTATGTGAATGAGTATGGGGTACAGCGTACCCCTACCCATTCACCTAGGAAAAGTGTCAATTTAAAAAAAAACACTACACAGATTTTTAAAGCATTTTATTAGACAGCTCCGGGGGTCTTCTTCCGACTTCGGGGGTCTCTCCGGTTCTTCTCCACGCTCTCCGGATCTTCTGCCGGGCTCCTCCGCTCTCTTCTGCTCTTTTGCCGCTCTTTTGCTAAAGCGGAGGAGCCCGGTCTTCAATCTTCTGCCTTCTGCCCTCTTCTCCTGATGTTGACACGACGCTCTCCCCGGCTGGAATGCTCTCTGTGCGCTCTGCTCTGACTTATATAGGCGGTGACCCCGCCCCTTTATGCCGTCACAGTCCCTGGGCATGCTGGGACTGTGACGGCATAAGGGGGCGTGGTCATCGGGTGATGACCACGCCCCCTAAAACGTCACAGTCCCAGCATGCCCAGGGACTGTGACGGCATAAGGGGGCGGGGTCACCGCCTATATAAGTCAGAGCAGAGCGCACAGAGAGCATTCCAGCCGGGGAGAGCGTCGTGTCAACATCGGAAGAAGAGGGCAGAAGGCAGAAGGCAGAAGATTGAAGACCGGGCTCCTCCGCTTTAGCAAAAGAGCGGCAAAAGAGCAGAAGAGAGCGGAGGAGCCCGGCAGAAGATCCGGAGAGCGTGGAGAAGAACCGGAGAGACCCCCGAAGTCGGAAGAAGACCCCCGGAGCTGTCTAATAAAATGCTTTAAAAATCTGTGTAGTGTTTTTTTTTAAATTGACACTTTTTTCCTAGGTGAATGGGTAGGGGTACGCTGTACCCCATACTCATTCACATAGGGTGGGGGGCCGGGATCTGGGGGCTCCCTTATTAAAGGGGGCTCCCGGATTCCGATAAGCCCCCCGCCCGCAGACCCCGACAACCAACGGCCAGGGTTGTCGGGAAGAGGCCCTTGTCCTCATCAACATGGGGACAAGGTGCTTTGGGGTGGGGGGGCCGCAGCGCGCCCCCCTCCCCCAAGGCACCACCCCCCATGTTGAGGGCATGCGGCCTGGTACGGTTCAGGAGGGGGGGGGGCGCTCGCTCGTCCCCACCCCCATTCCTGTCCGGCCGGGCTGCGTGCTCGGATAAGGGTCTGGTATGGATTGGGGGCGACCCCCCACGCCGTTTTTTTCGGCGTAGGGGGTTCCCCTCAAGGTCCATACCAGACCCAAGGGCCTGGTATGCCTCTGGAGGGGGAACCCATGCCGGTTTTTTATTTAAAATTTGGCGCGGAGTTCCCCCCTAAAGATTCATACCAAACACAGTGCCGGCATTGGCGGGGATCCAAGTCGGATCCCCGTTCATTGAAAGTCGGACACATGCCGGCTTCATGTCGCAGGGCAAAGTCGGATCCAAAGTAGGACGGCTGTCGTGTCGCACCAGTGTGAACCCGGCATGTGTCCGACTTTCAATGAACGGGGATCCGACTTGGATCCCCGCCAATGCCGGCACTGTGTTTGGTATGAATCTTTAGGGGGGAACTCCGCGCCAAATTTTAAATAAAAAACCGGCATGGGTTCCCCCTCCAGAGGCATACCAGGCCCTTGGGTCTGGTATGGACCTTGAGGGGAACCCCCTACGCCGAAAAAAACGGCGTGGGGGGTCGCCCCCAATCCATACCAGACCCTTATCCGAGCACGCAGCCCGGCCGGACAGGAATGGGGGTGGGGACGAGCGAGCGCCCCCCCCCCTCCTGAACCGTACCAGGCCGCATGCCCTCAACATGGGGGGTGGTGCCTTGGGGGAGGGGGGCGCGCTGCGGCCCCCCCACCCCAAAGCACCTTGTCCCCATGTTGATGAGGACAAGGGCCTCTTCCCGACAACCCTGGCCGTTGGTTGTCGGGGTCTGCGGGCGGGGGGCTTATCGGAATCCGGGAGCCCCCTTTAATAAGGGAGCCCCCAGATCCCGGCCCCCCACCCTATGTGAATGAGTATGGGGTACAGCGTACCCCTACCCATTCACCTAGGAAAAAAGTGTCAATTTAAAAAAAAACACTACACAGATTTTTAAAGCATTTTATTAGACAGCTCCGGGGGTCTTCTTCCGACTTCGGGGGTCTCTCCGGTTCTTCTCCACGCTCTCCGGATCTTCTGCCGGGCTCCTCCGCTCTCTTCTGCTCTTTTGCCGCTCTTTTGCTAAAGCGGAGGAGCCCGGTCTTCAATCTTCTGCCTTCTGCCTTCTGCCCTCTTCTTCCGATGTTGACACGACGCTCTCCCCGGCTGGAATGCTCTCTGTGCGCTCTGCTCTGACTTATATAGGCGGTGACCCCGCCCCCTTATGCCGTCACAGTCCCTGGGCATGCTGGGACTGTGACGTTTTAGGGGGCGTGGTCATCACCCGATGACCACGCCCCCTTATGCCGTCACAGTCCCAGCATGCCCAGGGACTGTGACGGCATAAAGGGGCGGGGTCACCGCCTATATAAGTCAGAGCAGAGCGCACAGAGAGCATTCCAGCCGGGGAGAGCGTCGTGTCAACATCAGGAGAAGAGGGCAGAAGGCAGAAGATTGAAGACCGGGCTCCTCCGCTTTAGCAAAAGAGCGGCAAAAGAGCAGAAGAGAGCGGAGGAGCCCGGCAGAAGATCCGGAGAGCGTGGAGAAGAACCGGAGAGACCCCCGAAGTCGGAAGAAGACCCCCGGAGCTGTCTAATAAAATGCTTTAAAAATCTGTGTAGTGTTTTTTTTTAAATTGACACTTTTCCTAGGTGAATGGGTAGGGGTACGCTGTACCCCATACTCATTCACATAGGGTGGGGGGCCGGGATCTGGGGGCTCCCTTATTAAAGGGGGCTCCCGGATTCCGATAAGCCCCCGCCCGCAGACCCCGACAACCAACGGCCAGGGTTGTCGGGAAGAGGCCCTTGTCCTCATCAACATGGGGACAAGGTGCTTTGGGGTGGGGGGCCGCAGCGCGCCCCCTCCCCCAAAGCACCAACCCCCCATGTTGAGGGCATGCGGCCTGGTACGGTTCAGGAGGGGGGGGGGCGCTCGCTCGTCCCCACCCCCATTCCTGTCCGGCCGGGCTGCTTGCTCGGATAAGGGTCTGGTATGGATTGGGGGGGACCCCCACGCCGCTTTTATCGGCGTAGGGGGTTCCCCTCAAGATCCATACCAGACCCAAGGGCCTGGTATGCTCTTGGAGGGGGAACCCATGCCGGTTTTTTATTTAAAATTTGGCGCGGAGTTCCCCCTCAAGAACATCTGAGCACAAGTCGCGTGCCAAAGTCGGATCATGCAAGACGGCAATCCGACTTTGATCCGACTTCAATGATAGTCAATAGGCTGAAGTAGGATCAAAGTCGGACCAAAGTAGTACAGGGAGCATTTCTAAAGTCGGAACGACTTGTGTCGGACCAGTTAGGACGGCTCCCATAGGGAAACATTAAATTTCACACGTCATGCGACATGAGCTCCCAATGTCGGAGCGTTTGTCGGACCAGTGTGAACCCAGCCTCAGCCCGAAACTGTTACTACTATGTTACTACTGTAAACTACTACTACTCATTAATTCATTAAAACACTTTCTATATATATCTTTTAAATTATATATAAATTATATATAAATTATAAATGATATAAAAATTATATATATATATATATATATATATATATATATATATATATATATATATATATATATTTATACATACACGCACAGTGCCTTGAAAAAAGTATTCACACCCCTTGAAATTTTCCACATTTTGTCATGTTACAACCAAAAACGTAAATGTATTTTATTGGGATTTTATGTGATAGACCAACACAAAGTGGCACATAATTGTGAAGTGGAAGAAAAATGATAAATGGTTTTCAACATTTTTTTTTTATAAATAAATATGTGAATAGTGTCGGGTACATTTATATTCAGCCCCCTTGAATCAATACTTTGTAGTACATTTTTTCTTTTTACGAGTACAAGTACCGATACTTTTTTTTTATACTCGCTGATACCAATTACCGATACCTACAGCAACTGTTTTTGTTTTAACTTCAGCTGTCAGCAATGGTACAAAGCATTGAAAAGTTATTTACAAATTAAATAAATAGATTTTTTTTTTAATTTAGCGCTTTTTCAATGTAAAATGTGTAAATATATATTAATATATTTGTGTAAAAATATTCACTAACAAAGCAAACAAAAAAAAAAAAGATAAAAATTTTTTATAGACGTGAACAAAAGAAAAAAAAGCAGGAAAATAATAATTAAATGTTGGGTTAATTAAGGCTGATTAGAGTAAATTAAGAGGTTAAACAGAGGAACATTTGTTCACCCCTTTGATCTGAAGATGAAGAAACAAAGATACAAAAAGAAACAATGTTTCTTTTTATTTTAGTGTTTCAGGGCTGAGCAATGTTGTTGATAAACATTGCCGGTTGCTTTTTTTTTTTTTTTGACAGCTCCAATTACCGGACTTCTTTAACACAGGGGAGACCCACCGACAGCTCAAAGAACCGAGCCTGAAAATATCGGTTTCAGGTATCGGTGCATTTGCACGAGTACCGATACTTCTGCAAATACTCTGTATCGGCACAGATACCGATACTAGTATCGGTGCAACCCCACTAGTTTGTAGAATGGCCTTTCACTGCAATTTCAGCTACAAGAGACATACCCAAAAATCCTTGCAGCTGTAATTGCAGCGAAAGGTGGAATGGGAGGAGGTAACAAGGGAGCTAGAGAGCGGGAGGTCTTGGGAGGAGTGGAGAGGACGATTTGGGCGTGGGGATTGGGTATTCAAAGTGAATTTTTACCACATTTGTAAAGGCAAGTGAAAATTCCTTTGCAAAGTGAACAAGCTTTAGTCGCTATTAGTGAAACATCCACAAATAAAATCCATTGCATTAACCTTGATTAACGCGTGTGTGATTGCTGTCATATACCGAATATAGCCATTAGATGTCACCATTTCTCCAGTGATGAAAAGTGATATATTTCAAAACAAAGAAAAAGAGGAACCCCCTAGGGGTGGGACTTTAAAGGCACTACCACATAGACAAAAAGTAGAAAAGTAGAGAATATTTATTGAAGTAACATAAATAAAACAATGCACATATATAATACATAACCATGGATGCAAGAGATTGTACAGAATTGATGCAAAGAGAAATGATACAACTTCCTTAACCCAAAATTTAAAAACAAAAACAGACACAAATTTAAGCTGAAATACTAAATAAAATGAATAAGATCAGAACCAGAATGCTGGGTTTAAAAAGAAAAAAATGCACCTCTTTCACCTCCCAAAATCTATTATGGAAGAGCACGTTATACGTGGCATAGTTCTCTACAATGTATGTCCACAATATTAATATCATCTCATTTTTTTGCAAATGCATAACAACATATTTTCATTTTTTTTTTTTTTTTATGCCTATAAAAGTTTTGAGCTGCTTTTTTTTCTCCGGCATTTTTCTTTACGAAAACACATTTGTAGGCTGTGATTATTGCTAGCAGATAATCCATGGAAAATTCAAAATTCTCAAATGGTGCTGAATAGAGATGATCGGAGTGATTTTGGCAAAATTTATTACAGCTTTTGCCATCTATAAGAATTAAAGTAAAATCTCAATTTTACTAACCGAGCTGCTCAGACAAAAATTTGGCTGAAAACATCTTTTTTCTTTTTTTTTTGTGGTGTTATTTTTTATTTTTTGCAGTTTTTTTTTTTTCTATGTTTCATCATTTTGTGTGTATTGTCACTTTTTTTCTGCTGAATAGAGATGAGCAGAGTAATTTTGGTAAAATTAATTACAGCTTTTGCCTTCTAAAAAAATCAAAGTAAAATCTCAATGCAAAGTGGAGTTCCACCCGGTTTTACAACTTAAAGGAATGACCACCCTTCCCCCACTCGTTTTTGGATAATTTTTTTTGTTTTTTTTTATTTTTACTTACCTTATGTGAAGTACTGAGTGTTCTTCCTTTCTACCTCGGCCGCGGCCCACGGCGTCATTTCCTCCTTTACCCCGCTGCCTTCTGGGACCTGTGTGTGTCCCAGAAGACAACGGGCCATTCAGAAAGTGCCGCGAGACTCGCGTATGCGCAGTAGGAAACCGGCGGTGAAGCCTGCAGGCTCCTCTGCCTGTTTCCCTTAGTTACAATGGCGGCGCCTGCCCCCGACCTCGGGGGGGCTGACATCGCGGGCTCCCTGGACAGGTAAGTGTCCTTATTAAAAGTCAGCAGCTACAGTGTTTGTAGCTGCTGACTTTAAAAAAAAATAAATAAATTTGGGGCTGAAACACCGCTTTAACTAATTAAGCTGCAAAGACAACATTTGCCTGAATTTTTTTTTTATTTTTCTATTTATGTTGTTATTTCGTTCCTGTTTTTTTTCTATGTTTGATCATTATTTGTGTATTATCATTTTTTTTTCTTTCTGCAAAAAAAGTGAATTAATGAGGCTAAGGAGGGAGTCACTTTTTTGTCACAAGAAGAAGTCAAGGATAGTTGAAAGGAGCTTCTGAAAGCCATTGGAGCCATTTAAAACCATTATACCCTTAAAGCACCAGAAACCAAAAAAAAAATTAAAAAAATATGGATTTGAAGTTTAGCTGTTCTAAATTTTGATCAGATCGGATGATATCATTATTATATAATTGTATATTATATTTTATATTATATAACTTTATGAAATAAAAAAATATGGATTTGAAGTCTAGCTGTACTACATTTTGATCAAATCTGATATCATTATTATATAATTTTATATTTTCTATCATATAACTTTTTATTAAATTAAAAAAATATATGGATTTGAAGTCTAGATGTAATATATTTTGATCATATCCGATGATATGATTATTATTATACTTTTTATTATATAACTTTTTATTAAATAAAACAATATATGGATTTGAAGTTTAGCTTTACTACATTTTGATCATATCTGATTATATAATTTTTATATAATTTTATATTATATGTTATATTTAACTTTTCATTAAATAAAAAAAAATATGTATTTGAAGTTTAGCTGTACTACATTTTGATCATATCTGATGATATCATTATTATATAATTGTATATTATATTTTATATAATATAACTTTTTATTATATTACTATTATTATCACTATATGTATTACTATATAAGATAAGGAAAATTACTAAATAAGACAAGGGATAATTAACCTCCAATATGATTGTAGATCTGTGTGAACTTCTGAAAAATTTCAATCAGTTGAGCTTCAGCTAAATTTATTTATTTATTTACAATTTTTTTTTTTTTTTTTAAATACAATTTTCCTTGTAGACACAACAGGAGTTAACAGCAAATCTCTCCAAAGTGAGGGAAATCTCCACTTAGACAGTTGTTTCTGAAACTAGTGTCCCCATTGGAAGATTTCCCCTCCTTTGGATTAACCACATTGATATATTCAGTCCAATATGGGCCTTTTATTATTAGATACAATGTAAAAGTAAGAAGCCAACACGGGTCTCACAAATCTTACTTCATCAGGGCTGGAAAACAGAAACTTGTTATCAGATAGTTACCGTAATTTACCTTTTCTGACCTATCCTCACGTCAGCACACAACTGGTCAACTTCTCCTCTGGAACCCACATTAGCACCTCTTCCTAGCTGAATAAAAGACAGCCCCTCCCCAACTGTTTCGATAACCTAGCCTGGGACAGGCCACCAGGGAGGGAGTCCTGTGCTGATGTGAGGATAGGTCAGGAAAGGAAAAAATTACCGTAAGTATCTGTTAACAAATTTCCGTTTTCCTGGTCCACCTCAGGTCAGCACACAACGGGATATAACTAGCTGGGCGGGAGAGAACACATGATAAGAAACACCAACAATCAAAGAAAAGGTGCTAAAGACAAAGAATGTTTGCCTCTTGCCCCAAACTTTGCAGAGCTTGCTGACCGCATGTCACGCTTGCAAAGTCAAATGAAGGTCACGCATGAACTTAAGCTAGCCATCTCACATACTGTATATCCTCCACCAAAATCCTGGCATAACTGCTCCAAAGGCTGCCACCCCTTCGGTCGAAGGAACTTGCACCTGTTCCAAAGTAGAAAGGCCTACTTCCTGCATGCTCATCTAATCGCTCACTAGTAATCCAACAGAGGATGAATCTTGGAAGATTATCCGCTTTCCTCACGTCTTTAGACCTGTGCATGTGCACAGGTAAGGAACTGAAGTCTTCTTGTTGTGTACCCAGTGACTTTCGTGTGAAAGCTTGGAGGAACTGCCCCCTAGCTTTCTCGAAAAGTGGACACCACTTTAGAATCGAGCTTTGGAGATGAACACAGTATCACTATTCCTGGTAAAAAGACACAAAAAGGATCCTTGCAGGAAAGTGCTGGGATCTCCAACATCCTTCTGTCTGAAACAATTGCTGGCAGAAGAACTAGTTCTACCACTGGGAACTGCAATGGAAATGAAGCTATTGGAGCAAAGGGTGCCCGCTCTAGTACTTTCAGAACTAATCCCAAGCCCCATAAAGGGAACAACGATTTCCTTGGGGGTTGTATATGGATTACCACCTGCATAAAGCATCCGGTTATTTGGCTGTTCTGCCCATCTGCAACCTGGGAAAGAGGATAAAGCAGAGATCTGCACTTTAATGGAATTGTATGCCAGACCAACCTCTAACCCTGACTGTAAAAATGTCCAGGATATTGGCTAGAGCTGGGGACACAGAAGAGAAATCTTTTGCTGAGCAACCAAAACAAACTTCCTTCATATCTTCCATATGTAGTGTTCATAGATGATCTTGTGGCCTTCACCAAGGTCTGAACCGCCTTGGATGAGAATCCCTGCACTTCAAGTCCAGCCGATTCAATAGCCAGGCTATTAAAAGCAGTCTCACTGGATTGGAGTGCTGCCATTGATATTGGCATAAAAGATCTTGTTTGACCAGAAACGGGATTGGTGGTGCTGATGACATCTGGAAGAGCGGCGAAAACCAAAGTCTTTTCAGCAAGTGGAAAGCCCCTTTTTGGCATGAATGCATTCGCTCCAATTTTTCAGAAGCACCTTCATAATCAAGGACACCGGAAGAAGACAAAGACCAAACTGAAAGTCCCATGCCACTGTGAACCTAATTTCTATCACTTCACCTTTGTACCTTGTTGCAAATACCAGAAGCTGGGCGTTCAGTGGCGTCTCTATGAGAACTACCGCTGGAATGCCCCATAGAGCCCATACTGGTTGAGGTACTCATTGTTGGAAAATAATCTGCATAACTGATCCGTTAGTGGATTCTTCATTCCCGGTAGGTAGACGTTAACTGCCTGTAAGCAGCTCTCTGCCCAACAAAACGTTTTTCTGTTGTGAGGTGTGACAGGAAAATACTCTTAATACTCCCTTGGCAGGCAATGAAGGTATCAATCATCAACTTCACTCAGGCCCCCTTGGAGAAGATCCTAAAAGGCTTGCAATGCTAGAAAAACTGCCTTCCATTTAAGACAATTGGAGTATCTGCATTCCACCAGAATCCAATGGCCTTGCACCTGTCTCAGACTAAGGAGAGACCGGCATCCAACATCAAAATTATACCATCTCCTGGGCTGAGAGGCACGCCCCAAAAGAGGCACACTGATAATGTCCAAAATTCCAAGTTCTTTCTAAATTCGTGCAGACACAAAGACCTTCTGGTCCATAGACAGCCCATCCCATTGACTGAGGAAGGCAAACTGAACGCTCCCATGTGCCACCTAGCCCAAGGCAGTATAGATGTGCTATTTGTTTCGGTCCGAACATAAATTCAGACAAATTTTTGCTTTAAAATGATTTCAATTCTGTTTCGTATATTCGGTTTCTAACAAATTCCAAATTTTCGGAACAATTCAAATTCTCGCTCGCCCCCACCCCCCCACACCCACCTTTCCTGGCCTGCCAGGCTGCATACTTGGATATGGGTCTGGTATGGATTTTGGGGGGGCCCCATGCCATTTTCTTTTTTCATTTTGGCAAAGGGCCTGGTATGGATTGGGGGGGGCACGCTGTTTTTATTCTGAATTTCTCATTGCCGGCATTCTTTTGTTTAAATTTCAGCTGGCACTGGGAAAGCCCGCTGACAACCCTTGAGTCATTGGTTGTTAAGGACGTGGCGGCCGGCTTCCTGGCCCACTCCTTAACAACCAGCTTTTCTTCATACGGAATTCGAATCGGTCGATCATTTTTCAACTCACCGAATGCGAATCATTACGAAAATGTGGCATTGGTTAATAAAAATAATAAACTAAACTAATTCTGAAACGAATCAATGAACCCAAATTTGTAACAAAACGAATCTATAAGGCACCACTGGAATGGCTGCTATAAAAGGTTCCAATGAGGACAATGCAGTCCCTTGCTGACATAAATGATGTCTCCATGACTCTTCATATGCAAATTTATATTTTGGAAATTTTGAAGTTTTGAAAAAGCACTAGACTTTTTCGGATATCAAATACTACTCTGATCCGACGGAAAAAGTGCGCTCTAATTTTGTTCCGATCGTGTGTGGGCTCCATTGGACTTTTTCCATCGGAATTTCCGACACACAAAGTTTGAGAGCAGGCTATAAAATTTTCCGAACCAAAGAAGGTGGGGTATGTGGCGCTACCTGTGCCGGGGTATCCTATATATTATCTATGCCGTGCCTCTACACTCAAAACTAATAAACCACTTGTAAATGACCAGATAAAAAAATTATAAAAAAAAATATAAATATGTGAAATTACGTGAACCCCTCGCAATAGCGTTGAGATAGATAATACCCATAAAAGTCTCCCCCAATGTCCCACAACAAATGGTACAAATAAACACTTTACAGTGTCTATTAAAGTGATACTAAATAATAAGTGAATCATATAAATCTAGAGTCCATAATGAACAGCAGTCCCATCAGGTAAACATAATTAAATGCAACACTGTGAGTGAATAAAAATTTAATCAAAAAATGAAAAAATGCAAAATAAAAAATAAAAAATGTGTTAAAAAAATTGTGGATGTGAAGCTCCAGATTGGCAACAAAGTTGTAATTAGTGACTCTCGTGATGAAAACTGATGATTTCCAGTGACTTTGGTGCTCCCCCTCAAGGATCCCCACTCACCAGCTCCTTAAACCCCTGCATGGGTAATAGGCATGTAGCAGCAGACAGTAAAAGGCATCCCAGATCCAATGCAGCCATCACCAGGTGTCTCAGCTCCAGATAGTGGATGTAGCATCAGTCTCTTAGTCACGTACTCATAGGAAAAAACAGGGCTCCCATAGTGTGGTAAGTTTTATAAAACGGATTTATTTAAAAAACAGCCAATAAAACAGCCAATAAAATCAGCCTGGACTCCCCATGCAAGAAGAGCCAGGAAACTCACACTCGATAGGAGAAAAACGAATACAGAGGGAGCTGTGGATAGGAACCAGCAGCCGAACGGCGTGCGCCTCAGCTGCGTTCCAAGCTCGCTCTGAGTTCCGGGTGTGACGTAAGTGCATAGCTCCGCCTTACGCGTTTCGTCATCGACGTTGTCAAAGGCAAAATAAAATTTTCCGACAACAAAATCCGATCGGTTAAATTCCGATCGTGTGTACACAAATCCGACGCACAAAGTGCCACACATGCTCAGAATAAAATAAGAGACGAAAGCTATTGGCTACTGCCCCATTTATAGTCCCGACGAACGTGTTTTACGTCACCACGTTCAGAACGATCGGATTTTCCGACAACTTTGTGTGACCGTGTGTATATATATATACACACAGTGCTGTGAAAATGTATTTGCCCCTTTCCTGATTTTTTATTTTTTTGCATATTTCTCACACTTAAATGATTCAGATCATCAAAGAAATTTTAATACTACACAAAGATAACCCGAGTAAATCCAAGATGCAGTTTTTAAATTATTATTTAATTTATTAAGAGAAAAAATCTGTTCAAACCAGCCTGGCCCTATGTGAAAAAGTAATTTCCCCCTCCCATGCTGAACACCACAATTTTTTGGAAAGCTGAGTTAAATTTTACACAATTTTACACATTAAATTTTACACATTACACACACACTGGCCTGATTACTGCCAGACCTGTTGAATCAAAACCACTTAAATAGAAGCTGTATGACAAAGTGAACCACGCTAAAAGATCTCAAAAAGCCACACATCATGCCGTGATCTAAAGAAATTCAAGATGAGAAACAAAGTCATTGACATGTATTAGTCTGGAAAGGATTACAAATCCATTTCTAAGGCTTTGGGACGCCAGCCAACCACGGTGAGAGCCAATATTCACAAATGGAGAAAACTTGTAGCAGTGGTAAACCTTACCAGGAGTGGCCGGCCAACCAAAATGACTCAGAGAGCATAACGACGACTCATTGAATGAGGTCATAGAAGAACCCGGAACAACATCTAAGGAACTGCAGGGCTCAATTGCCTCGGGTAAGGTCAGTGTTCATGATTCAACAATAAGAAAGAGACTGGGAAAAAATGGCGTCCATGGGAGAGTTCTCAGGGCAAAGCCACTGCTGACCAAAAAGAACACAAAGCTCATCTCACATTTACCAAAAAACATCTGGATTATCCCCAAGACTTTTAGGCAAATATTCTGTGGACTGATGATACAAAAATTTTACTTTTTGGAAGGTGTGCGTTCCGTTACATCTGGCATAAAACGAATACAGCATTTCATAACAAGAACATCATACCAACAGTCAGACATGGTGGTGGTAGAGTGATGGTCTAGGGCTGCTTTGGAGCTTCAGGAACTGGACGACTTACCATATTTCATGGAACCATGAATTCCGAGCTCTACCATAAAAATCCTAAAGGAGAATGTCAGGCCATCAGTTTGTGACCTTAAGCTCAAGCGCACTTGGGTTATGCAGCAGGACAATGATCCGAAACACAAAAGCAGGTCCACCTCAAAATGGTTCAAACAAAGCAACATTTAGGTTTTGGAGTGGCCTAGTCAAAGCCCAGACTTAAATCCAATTGAGATGCTGCATCATGACCTTACACAGGCCGTTTATGCTGGAAAACCCTCTAATGTGGCTGAATTACAACAATTCTGCAAAGAAGAGTGGGCCAAAATTGCTCCACAGCAATGTGAAAGACTCATTGCCAGTTATCGCAAATGCTTGATTGCAGCTTTTGCCGCCAAGGGTGGCACAACCAGCTATTAGGTTTAGGGGGGCAATTACTTTTTCACATAAAGCCAGGCAGGTTTGGACAGCTTTTTTGCCTTAATAAAGGAAACCATCATTTACTCGGGTTATCTTTGTGTAATAGTAAAATTTGTTTGATGATCTGAATCATTTAAGTGTGACAAATATGCAAAAAAAAAAAGAAAATCAGAAAGGGGGAAAAACTGAAAAACTTTTTCACAGCATTGTAGCTACACAATATATATAGTTTTTCCCCCTTTCTGATTTTTTTTTATATTATATATACATATATATGTATGTGTGTATTATATATATATATATATATATATATATATATATATATATATATATATATATATATATATATATATATATATATATATATATATAAAAATTTAATATAAAAAAAGAATAAGAAAGGGGGAAAAACTTTTTCACAGCACACAGCATTGTATCTACACAATATATCTATCTATCTATCTATCTATCTATCTATCTATCTATCTATCTATCTATCTATCTATCTATCTATCTATCTATCTATCTATCTATCTATATAGATAGATATATAGATATAGATATAGTGTAGATACAGTGCTGTGAAAAAGTTTTTCCTCCTTCCTGATTTTTGATAATATATATATATATATATATATATATATATATATATATATATATATATATATATATATATATATATATATATATATGTATATGTGTCCGTGTGTGTGTGTTTATTTTATATATATATATATATATATATATATATTATCAAAAAAAATCAGGAAGGGGGAAAAACTTTTTCACAGCACTGTATCTACACTATATCTATATCTATATATCTATCTATATAGATAGATAGATAGATAGATAGATAGATAGATAGATAGATAGATAGATAGATAGATAGATAGATAGATAGATAGATAGATAGATATATTGTGTAGATACAATGCTGTGTGCTGTGAAAAAGTTTCTCCCCCTTTCTTATTCTTTTTTCTTTTTTTATATTATATTTATATATATATATATATATATATATATATATATAATACACACATACATATATATATGTAGGAAGGCCAGTATGGTGGCCTGAATTTATGGGAGGAGCCCGGGGGGTACTTAAGCAGCCCGCTCACCTGTGGTGCTTGTCGGTTTCCTGTGCGCGATATACGTCACTAGGCCGACTATTCGATATACCAGCGTCCGCAAGTTCTTGCCTCGCAAAATTTCGTATTCGATACCGTTCTCAAAACTTTCGAAGTCCGCGTTTTTCGTTCGTAGTTTGTACCACGCGGCTGGCTTGGCTGTCGCAGGTAAGGTCCCGTCGGACTTTTCGTTTTCATATCAGGTCACTAAACGGTAATTTCAAATTTTTCGTTTCACTCGCTTTTCATAAACTGCAATGTATATCGCATTTTTCGTTTCATGTCATGTCACTAAACCGTACTTTCAATTTCGTTACTCGCACTTCACTATTGTAATGTATATCGCTCGTACTTTCGATATGTTACCATTTCGACAGCACCGCGACGCAGACGTCGCTTCATTTCTAGCATGTCGGTGTTTAAATATATGCGTCAGTAAACAGCCATAGCAAGTCGCAATTTGCAAGTTATCGGATCAAGTCAGTTCGATACCAATCATTTCTCATTTCTGAAACATTCTAGAACTCATTTCTAACATTTCAAATCATTTCAAAACATTTCTCATTTCAGTCACCTACCGCGCTCCGATTCGAATCCAGTCGCATCGAAAAGATGCACCGATTCGTCTCGGCGTGCCCCAGGATTGGCCTCATTTCTATACATGCTCCAGAGTTACGTTTTCAGTCATTCATACCTCTGTCATGGTTATCATTTCATTTCCACCTATCACGTTCCGACATGAATCCAGTCGCATGGCAATGCACCGATTCGTCTCGGCGTGCCCCAGGATTGGCCTCATTTCTATACATGCTCCAGAGTTACGTTTTCAGTCATTCATACCTCTGTCATGGTTATCATTTCATTTCCACCTATCACGTTCCGACATGAATCCAGTCGCATGGCAATGCACCGATTCGTCTCGGCGTGCCCCAGGACTGGCCTCATTTCTATACATGCTCCAGAGTTACGTTTTCAGTCATTCATACCTCTGTCATGGTTATCATTTCATTTCCACCTATCACGTTCCGACATGAATCCAGTCGCATGGCAATGCACCGATTCGTCTCGGCGTGCCCCAGGATTGGCCTCATTTCTATACATGCTCCAGAGTTACGTTTTCAGTCATTCATACCTCTGTCATGGTTATCATTTCATTTCCACCTATCACGTTCCGACATGAATCCAGTCGCATGGCAATGCACCGATTCGTCTCGGCGTGCCCCAGGACTGGCCTCATTTCTATACATGCTCCAGAGTTACGTTTATCAGTAATTCGTACCTTCTGTCATGGTTATCATTTCATCTCCACGTATCACGTTCACACATGAATCCAGTCGCATGGAAATGCACCGATTCATTATGGCGTACCCCAGGGCTCGGCCTCATTTCTGATACATGCTTCAAAGTCCGGATCATAGCTAATCGCAGACATCGGGAGATGGATCCATGTCTCTGCCATGCAGCTTACTACCATTTCACTCCCACAACGCATCACCGTTCCGGAACCAGTCGCATCTGACATGCACCGATTCTTTACGGAATGCCTTGCTGGTTCCAAACAGCATTTCATACCTATACCAGAGCTCGGTTGGTTGCCAGTCGCAAACACGGCACAACCAATTCAAGCCTCGGTCTAATAATCATTTCTCTCATTTCATTTCATACGGTGCTCCGATTCGAATCCAGATGCATCAAACAGGCACCAGATCGTCCCGGGTGCACCAATGTTTTCACTTGCCTCATTTCAATACATGCTCCAGAGCCCGGTTCTCGGTCGAATCAATGATGACGACCAGGCCGGACCTCTGTCATGGAGTCCATTCATAATCAAGGCAAACATTTCGAATCGTTTCATTGTCGTACAAATCGTTGCTTCAAAAAATCAGTTAGCAATCCCTTCACGAATTGTCACCTTTTCGTTTTCTCAGGTCAGTCAAAGTTCAGTAGGTCCACCCTGCACCAGGTTGGACGATATCCCCCCAGGTAAAAAAAAAAAAAAAAAAAGGGGAATGGGAGAATAAGTCGGGTAAGTATGTTTCAGCGGATCAAAGAAAAAACTTGAAATTCATCTCACCCCTAATAGGTTACAGTCAACCAGGAAATAAAAGCTCAAGAGAATCCTCACCAGAGCAACCATGTCTCAGACCGGCAGCGAAGACCTCACGGCCCCTCTGTCACCTTCTCCGGTCTCAGAAAGCGGCAGCGTGCAATCCCTTAGGGGATGGACTATCCCCAAACTGACGGCAGAGCTCAGACGCAGAGGTGTCCCCTTCCCCGCCACAGCAAGGAAAGGCAAGCTTTTCAAACTCCTCTTTCCCCCACCAGCAGCAGGACCCAGTATCCAACAGGCGTCCCTTCAGTCGATATCATCGGCCATTTCACAATTACACACGATGGTGTCATCTCTATCCACCTCAGTGGCAGACGTCCAAACCAGGGTTGCACTTCTGGAGGCCCGACCGGCCACGGCTGTCCCCGACCCAACGGCAACTCAAAGCTTGACACCTCTTCCTGCAGGTACCTCAGGCTCGAGCCACATTGTCTACCCCTCCCACCTGGTCCCAACCAGTATCAGGAAGGACATCTTGGACGGCAAGGACGTCAACCTGGCCTCTCTCCTCATTTCCGTGCATGATTTGGCAGAAAATAAAGCCTACTCCTGGGGTGACATATCAGTGGTCCTTAAAGCCAAAGACCCCAGATTGAACCGCAAGCTAACAGTCTCAGAGTTTACCCTGGCCTTTGGCATGCTCAGAGATGTCCTGTGCTCAGCCACCCCTAGCAGGCGGGAAGAGCTGGACTTGTATCTCCATACTGTGGTAGACTTGGGCCACAAGTACGGAGGTTTTGCCTTTTACGACTACCATCGTTCCTTTTCAGCCAAGGCCGCGGCCAGACTCATACAGTTCCAGATCACGACAGATTGGAGTCTCATGGATACAGAGCTCTTCTGCCGCCACTTTGCCGGCTTACGCTCACCTCTGTGTGCGATTTGCCAGTCTTCCACCCACACTGCCACCTGGTGCGCCAATGCGGCAACCAGACGGCCTTTCGAGTTTCCCTCTACCTCAGGTTCAGTACAGGGTCAGCCGATCCCTGAACCAACGCCTCAGGTGGACAAACTCGGACGCCCAGTCCGAACCGTGGGAGGGGCAGCCATCTGTAATAACTTTAATCAGGGGTCCTGCAACTTCAGCCAGTGCCGTCTACTTCACCTCTGCACCTTATGTCATAGAGCACACCCTAGGATTTTGTGTGAAGTCAAGCAACACAAGAAGGCGTGACTAAGCCGGATCAACCTCTTATGGTTAGGATGGTATCTCACTTCACATCCCACCCCTTCCCTGGCCACCTTCCTTATTCAAGGCTTCACAGCAGGCTTTCACACCGGCCTCATTTCACTACCCCACACTACCCACGAATGTGCCAATCTTCGTTCGGCAGCCATTGACGAACAAGCCATAGATCAGCTCTTACAGGCAGAGGTGGATCGAGGTTACGTGATAGGCCCTTTCAGTTGCCCCCCTTTCAACACATGGAGAGTCAGCCCTATTGGGCTTGTCAAGGGCAAGTTTTCAAATAAATTGCGTTTGGTGTACGACTTGTCTGCGCCTCATTCTTCCCACATACCCAGTCTCAATTCCCTGATCCCCTCCGAGGAGTTTTCCCTAAAATATTCTTCCGTGGACATGGCAATACAAGCGATCATCAAAGCAGGCACAGGCGCCTGGCTCTCCAAAGCCGACATCTCGGATGCCTTCAAGCTCCTGCCCATCCACCCATCCCTTTGGTGCTGGCATGGCATCAAGTGGAAGGAAGCATATTATTTTGCTACAAAGCTCACCTTCGGTTCGAAGAGTAGCCCGTGGCTCTTCGACACGTTCGCCCAGTCCCTCGGTTGGATACTATTACACAAAGGTCAATGCCATGAAGTCATCCATTATCTAGATGACTTCCTACTGATAGAACCACCCAGCAAGCCCCCAGGAGATCTCGACAAACTTAGGGTAATTTTTGGAAACCTCAATGTTCCTATTGCCGAGCACAAAGTCGATGGCCCAGCAAATAGCATCACTTTTCTCGGGGTCAGCTTGGATACCTGCGCAATGCAAGCCAGTCTCCCCCTCGACAAACTATCACGCATTAGGGCAGTCCTTCACGAGTTTACACACACCAAGGACTGTACCAAAAAACAGTTGCAGTCCCTCCTGGGTATGCTCAACTTCGCTATGCGAATTATTCCACAAGGCCGCACATTTGTATCACGCCTACTCAGATTTCTGTCGGAAACTCAAGACCCTGATCAGATTCTGAATTTAGACTCCGCAGCCATAGCGGACCTATCCATGTGGGAGGAATTCTTGTCCGCCTGGAATGGCATATCTCTATTCATACCTATAGTTTCGGTCCATTCACCCCAGGTGGTAACGGACGCCGCAGCCTCCACAGGTTTCGCGGCAATTTTTGGCCATTATTGGTTTTCAGGACCCTGGCCTCAACAGATACTATTGATACCCGGCTTTTCCCAAACATCTGCCCTCTTTGAGCTTTACCCCATAGTGGCAGCCGCACAACTCTGGGGCCACCACTGGACAGGACAAACTGTAGTCTTTAGCACCGACAACCAGGCCACGGCAGACATCATCAACAAAGGCAGGTCCAAGTCCCTAGCAGTCATGTCCTTCCTGCGCAGGTTGGTACAACTGTCTTTACAACATCAGTTCAATATACACTGTGCATTCATTCCCGGCAGATACAACTCAGCAGCTGACGCACTGTCACGTTTCAATTATTCCTCCTTTTTCAAACAGGTTCCCGATGCCGATCCAATGTCGGCCCCTATCCCTGTCTGGTCACAACTGACCCTGGACTAGATCAACATTTACACGAAGCTACACAACTCATAAATCATTCCCTCTCCTACAACACACTTAAAGCCTACCAGACAGCTTGGAAGGCCTTCAACAAATTCCTCACGTCCTGCAGTAAAGGACCAACAGATATCAAGCAGGTACTGGCCTTCACTGCACACTGCCACACGCAGTTGGCCTTATCCTACAATACCATCCGGCTATACCTAGCCGGCATTCAACATTTTATGGCGCTTGAAGACCCCACGAAATCTTCACTATTCTCATCTCACGCTATACGAGCCGTTTTAAGGGGAATCCAGAAACAACAACCAGTCATCAGCACTAAGCGCTTGCCCATTACGGGACCCATCTTTAGGGACATGTCAACTATTCTGGCTACCTCGCCATTCGGTCTGCTCCGCAGCACGGTCTTACAAGCAGCGATATATCTAGCGTATTATGGGTTCATGCGCCCTGGCGAATTCACCTCTAACAAACCCACAGACCGAGTACTACGCAGACGACACTTACTTAGATACCAAGACCACTTCATCCTGCACCTCGAGGTCTCTAAAACCCAGCAAACGGGCTCAGGAGCGAACATTCACCTCTACAAAACCGACAACAGCTGGTGTCCAGTCGCCGTACTCAACCGGCTCCTGTCACTCCTGCCTGAACAGCCAGACAGCAGTCCCCTTCTACCGTTCCCAGTTAAACCCTTAAACGCCTCTCAGTTTGTGGAACACATAAGAATACTTCTCCGCAATCTTCATCTTAACCCTAGTCAGTATTCCGGACACTCGTTTCGCATCGGAGCAGCCTCCGCGGCATCCCGCCACGGGGTTCCGGACCACATCATCAAAAGACTGGGCAGGTGGAAGTCAGCCTGCTTCGCCCGGTATATCCCCAACCCACAAACAGAGATGGCACAGGCATTCTCCAAATTGGCTCAATAAATAATTGAAAATCAATAAAATCATAACCCTACCTGAATGTTTTTGCCCCCTTATTTTGGCATACCGGCCATTAGACCAAGGCACACTTTCAGGTCCATTTCATATGCTAAGTCCACACTTTCAGGTCCATTTCCGATGGTAAGTCCTATCTTTACTGTAAGTGGTATTCATGTACATACCGGACATAGGGCTCCAGCCATAAGTAGGAAGGCCAGTATGGTGGCCTGAATTTATGGGAGGAGCCCGGGGGGTACTTAAGCAGCCCGCTCACCTGTGGTGCTTGTCGGTTTCCTGTGCGCGATACCCACCCTCCCATCCCCATTTCACAGCATTTCTCAAACTATTCATTTCATTCATTTCTCTTACAGAATAATCATTTCTTAAACCAGGGTATGCCCCCTTATTTTGGCATACCGGCCATTAGACCAAGGCACACTTTCAGGTCCATTTCATATGCTAAGTCCACACTTTCAGGTCCATTTCCGATGGTAAGTCCTATCTTTACTGTAAGTGGTATTCATGTACATACCGGACATAGGGCTCCAGCCATAAATATATATATATATATATATATATATATATATATATATATATATATATATATATGCATATAATATAAAAAAAATCAGAAAGGGGGAAAAACTGTTTCACAGCATTGTATCTATATATTGTGTAGATACAATGCTGTGTGCTGTGCAAAAGTTTTTCCCCCTTTCTGATTTTTTTTTTATATTATATTTATATATATATATATATATATATATATATATATATATATATATATATATATATATATATATATATATATATATAATACACACACATATATATATATATATATATATATATATATATATTTATTACTTTTTTTTTTTTCCAGTTGTCGTCTGTGTCCCTATTGCGGAGATTCGCCCTCTCTATTTGTCCTGGTGACCATTGTCAATGAGACAGAAAAAGTCATAAAAACTCAACTTTTTACAAACTATTACAAGAACCATTGACCGGTGACACTGGTTTGCCAACATATTTCCCCTTTTTTTTACTTTTTTTGTGTCGTTAGGGTAGAAAGTGAAGGGGAATCTCCCCAATAGGACAATGATAAAAAAAAATACTGACAGAATTGTAATATATATAATATATGTAATATATATATATTTTTTTTTTAAATAAATATTTTGGTAAAAAAAAAAAGATAAAAGCCGTTTGGCCAGCTCGGGTGATATTCCTAGATAGCCAATGCCCAAAATCAAGCCTGAAACGGAAGGACTGATTCATTATAGTGGACATCTCAAGAGACTTTTTTTTAGTTCTTTTTTGTAACAATAACAATTAAACAGGGACAAGGGCAGTATTGGTATCAGATAGTGGTGATGTCATTATTCACAACAGTGCAGAAGAACGAGGAAACCAGTCTACTAAAATTGACCTGGTTAACATTGTGATGCACTGTGGAAATTCTCGACAGTAATCGAGAAAAAAGGTTCCCGCCCTGGGAGGTATCATTTGCTATAAAGCTGTCACCTGCAGACATTCTGTCATCTCAGAGAACAGAGCAGCTTCTGCCAAGCAGGTAAGTCTCTTATTATTGAAACTGATTATCTTAGAGTTAAACCATCAGAGTCTTGGTATTGCTAGGTACTAGGTAGATAGATTACTAAGTAAATAGATTCTTAATTTTTTTCTTTTTCTTTCTTTTCTGTTTTCAATATCGGAGTGAATGGACTAGACAAAAACCACATGCGCTGTTAGAAATTTATACACTCCATCCTCCTCCTTCAAATTTTCTTGTCACTGCGATTCAAAAAGAATGTCAATTTGACCCCATAAATGATTAGAAAAAGAGAACGTTCTTACAATGAAAAGTGTCTACTGAAATTCAACTAGTGCAAATCCAGCTAAAAACTCTTCTCTAGAAAAGTACCACCAAAGTTAACTTTATATCCCTTTAGTTAATATCTTTTTAGAGTACGGTGTACAGATTTTAACAGTGAGTGAAGAAGGATAAAGAGTGAGGTAGACCTCTATGAAAGTGAGTATTGAAAAGGCACGATGAAGGCCACACATAACTGAGATATGGCCCTCAAGGTTTAGGGATTCTTCATTTTAAATAATATCAGTGCTACCCGGGTGAAGATTTGGTATTCTGCAAATGCTTTTTATATACAAAACATAGATCACTTAGATCCCTAATGCCAAACCCATGACCAGGGGTCCCTTTGGCAGTTATATTGCAGCTCTTAGAGCCCCTGCAGGTGCTTGCTTAGGACAGTGAAGGGAGAATATTCTGAGCAGTTATTTGGTTTGGTTGGTTCCTTTCACTCTTTCTTACTTTTTTGTGTGGTCCATCCCTCTTCTTATTTTAGATTTTTGGTCCTTTGACCTTTTATAATGGATTTTGCTGTAGCACAAGTAATTTTTAAGTAGGGAGCAGAAATGAAGAAGCATTGCTTTGTAAAAGGTCTGTAATAGTGGGGGTAGTAGGAATGGTTTACTCCGAACCCAGAATTTAGCTTTCATTGCTTTCAATGACATTGACCCAAAATGACCATAAGAGGTCATTGACATTGACCTAAAATGACCATGAGAGGTCATTGACATTGACCTAATATGGCCATGGGAGGTCATTGACATTGACCTAATATGGCCATGGGAGGTCATTGACATTGACCTAATATAGCCATGCACCCATATCAGGTCAATGATGTCACAGGCATCCCTGCCTCTTTGTGTACGCCAACTGCGGGGGTTTTGGAATCCCCCACCTGTAGCTCATTGCCCCAGCAATGACATCTAACTTCCGGGTTCAGGACTCAAGCCCAAACCCATCCCATGCTCCATGTAACTTTTTTTCCAGCCTATTACCAAATCCTGAGGCATATCCTCAGTCTCCAACTATAGGTGGCCATACATGGATCGAAATTTGGTTGGTCCCTGCTGATCTGGCCGAATTTCAATCCATGTATGGGCAGGCTGATTGTACCCAAGTTGATCGATGGATCGACTTAGGTACAACCAGCCTGTTGGATTTTTGGTATGTGACTACTGCCGGCGGCTATAGCCACTAACAGTAATCATTGTGTTCTGCCAGCCGAGAAGGCTGAACACAAAAACGCTGCAGGAGGCTTTCCCCCATGAACACTGAATGTGTTCATGGGGGAATTGAGTGATTTTCTTTCCTTCCACCTATGGTGGAAGGAAAGAAAATCAAATCAGCTATGTGCTATCTATCTCTTGCAGTGTGTCTGCAGTTTCTGACAGTTTTCTGTAGTATATAGTATTACATTCACTGAACATTATGTTAGTCCTTTGGCCATGTTTAGAAAGTTGACCACCATTGACTTAGATCATTGAATACTAGCTTGTGGGTTGGTTGGGTGGGTGGTTGGTTGGTTGGCTGGCTGGGTAATTGGTTGGTTGGTTGGTTGGGTAGTTGGGTGGTTGGTTGGTTGGTTAATTGGATAACACTGAAATTATAGTGTATGTAAAGTCATTTTTTAAAATTTAAATAGAGTATGGAAGTGTGAAAAACCCTGTCAGGTTTTTATTGGTGTCTATAACTAGGCTGGGGAGGTTCACCCTCTCTATTTATCCTGGTGTCCTTTGTCACCATTACGGAAAATGATAAAAAAATTCAAGACGTGAGGGTAAATCTTCCCAGGGAGTCACCTGTTCTTTTGAAAAAGAAAAATCTAAGAAGGTATTTCCCCCTTGCTTTGAAGAGATTCCATCGTACTTCCTGTTGTGTCTTTGACAAGAAAAGTGAAGGGAATTTTCCCTAATGGAACACAAGACTGCGAAAGGAAAGAAAAAACCCGACTGGAGTCTTAACCATACAAAACTAAAAAAATACTTTACATACATTTTACGAATGAAAAATGTGTCTTTTGTTGCACCAAGCTAAGAAATATTCAGGTCCAGATACAGATTTATTCCAATTACAGATTGTTTACAAAGCCAATGCACTTTGAGGGCTGCAGCTCCCCCTTCACCAGGCTAGAAGAACAAGCTAATGACGAATGTTGTGCTAACCCAAAACATTGTAAAAAACACCCTTGGAAAGGGTCCATTGGAAAGACAAATAACTAAGTTAATAGAGCGGTTATAAATTCTGAGGTATGCTCTTAACACTCACTAGAGCAGAAGATGCTACTTGGATGGGCAATGTTAGGTCTATTACAGACATTACTAAATGACAGACCGCGGTCTGGATCTGGACCAGGACACTGTCCCTTTCAGACCGCCACAGTCCCGCCATTTAGCAGCCGGTTCTTCCCACAGCATCCGCCACCATCATTATCACAGCAAAACAGAGAGCTGGAGGCAGAGCCATTCCGGACAGAAAGCAAGAGCTAGAGCTAGCTAGCAAGAGCTACTGGCGTTAACTTTTCAAGTCAACCAGCCCGTGATTGGTTACTGGGATGCAAAGTGGTCCTAGCAACCATTAATCAACTCGTTAATCGGAAAAGTTATTTCTGGCAGCTCCAGCTTCTGCCCCCCATCCAAAATTGTTCTGACTTCAGCTCTATGCTCTGCTGTACACCTGAGTAAAGGTAGGAGAACAAAAGGGAAGAGCTGCGGGGGTCTGAGATGTGAAGTGGGGGGGCAAAGCTGCAGGGGCTGTGATGTAAAGTGGGGAACAGAGCTACGGGGGGCTGTGATATGAAGGCGGAAACAGAGGACACCACTGTGAGGAGGCAGAGCTGTGAAGGGGTTAAAAGACGCCACTGTGAAGGAAGGCAGAGGACACCTATTGGGTGGTGATGTAGAGCGGGCATGAAAGGGGGCAGAGGACACTACTGTGGAGGGGGGAGGGGTTATATGAAAGGGGGGCAGAGGACACTACTATGGAGGGGGTAAGGGTTATAGGAAAGGGGGGCAGAGGACACTACTGTGGAGGGGGGGAGGGGTTATATGAAAGGGGGGCAGAGGACACTACTGTGGAGGGGGTAGGGGTTATATGAAAGGGGGGCAGAGGACACTACTGTGGAGGGGGGAGGAGTTATATGAAAGGGGGGCAGAGGACACTACTGTGGAGGGGGGAGGGGTTATATGAAAGGGAGGCAGAGGACACTACTGTGGGGGGTGTGAAGGGGATGACAGAGGACACTGCTAGGAAGGGGGGATTTTGATATGTAAGGGGACTGAGGATGTAAGAACTGGATTGCGATATAAGTGGAGGGGGGGGGGGCTGTGATGTGAAGGACCCAAGTCATCACACAAACATGCGATTTGGACCTCTGCTGGTGGAAGAAAACTTTAGTGATCAGACCTCTGTGAATTTTAATTTAATACCCCTGGTCTATGACATTACAGAACAAGTCCAGTTGAACGCGACTAACTACTACTAGCTGTATACCATGACCTGAATATATGAGAAACTTCTAAGACCTGAGTGGTAAAACCAATGATAATGACATCTAATCTGTTTTCAGGAACCCCAAATCGGTGCAGAAGCAACTCCGAATAAATATATATTTGGGGGTGGACATTACAGTTTTCGACAAGTCCTTTTTGTGAAGTCTCTATAATGGAGGGGTTTCCTGCTGTGTTCTACAGCGAGCCGGCGGCGCTGGGACTACTTGCCAATGCTGTCAGTGCTTTCCTCGTTTGTATGCAAAACTTCTCTCTCTTCAACACCTCACTTGCCATTGGCGGAGTGGAAAATATCCTTGCAGGTAAATATAAGGCCATGGCAGTTTGCCCATATACACAATATATTATCAAAAGTATTGGGACGCCTGCCTTTACACGCACATGAACTTTAATGTCATACCAGTTTTCGTTTGTAGGAGTTTAATATTGAGTTGGCCCACCCTGCTATAAGAGCTTCAACTCTTTTGGGAAGGCTGTCCACAAGGTTTAGGAGTGTGTCTATGGGAATGTTTGACCATTCTCCCAGAAGCGCATTTGTGAGTTCAGGTACTGATGTGGATGAGAAGGCCTGGCTCTGTTTCATCCCAAAGGTGTTCTCTCAGTTTTAGGTCAGGCCAGTCAAGTTCCTCCACCAAAGACTTGCTCATCCATGTCTTTATGGACCTTGCTTTGTGCACTGGTGCGCAGTCATGTTGGAACAGGAAAGGGCCATCCCCAAACTTGTGTTCACAAAGTTAGGAGCATGAAATTGTTCAAAATGTCTTGTTATGCTGATGCCTTAAGAGTTCCCATCACTGGAATTAGGGGGCTAAGCCCAACCCCTGAAAAACAACCCCACACCATAATCCCCCCTCTACCAAATTATTTGTCCTGACCTCAACCCGATAGAACATCTTTGGAATGAATTAGTGCAGAGACTGCTAGCCAGCCCTTCATGTCCACATCATTGCCTGTTGTTCTGGAAGAATGGTCAAACATTCCCATAGACACACTCCTAAACCTTGTGTACAGCCTTCCCAGAAGAGTTGAAGCTGTTATAGCTGCAAAGTGTGGGCAAACTCAGTATTGAACCCTACGGACTAATATTGGGATGCCATTAAAGTTCTTGTGCGTGTAAAGGCAGGCGTCCCAATACTTTTGGTAATGTAGTGTATATTTCTGTAATAAAGAAGTGGTAAAATTATTTATATTTCTCATCTTAATTTTTATAGGTGTCCATCTGATATTGATTGGCGGTATCACCCAGCTCATTGCCGGATTCCTGTCTTTCAGAAAGTATGACCATCTAAGTGGTACAGCCTTCATAGCCTTCTCTGCATTGTGGAGCAGCTATGGTGCCACTCGTATCATTGTTGGTACAGAATCAAACACCCAGAACAGTTCACTAGTGCCGGACTTTCCTCCGATTCCAGTGCAAGAGAGTGCAGTGGCTGGGCTTGTCTCTTACATCATGATTGCATTTATTCTGGCTTTCTGCTCAGCAACAGTTAACTATATCATGCCTTTTGTGTTTGGAGCGCTAACACTAACACTGATTTTTGAGGCGGTGGGCCTGTTCGGTCGGTGGGCTTTGGTGGTCTCTGGTGTGCTTGAACTGATCATCGTGTTGTGTGGACTTTACGGAGCAGCAGCCCTACTACTCAAAGGCATCACCCAGAGATATGTGCTTCCAGGCTTCGGCAATGCCCTCTTTAACGTCCTACTTTTTGGATCTGCCAATCGGAAGACTTCCAAGACCGCAGGAGAAGAGAAAAAGAAAAATACAAAGTATGCTGAGCCAATGGCCCTGGGCTACCTCTGCAACACCATCTCTCCTTTCATCATGGCATTCTACTGCTTTGGTTATATGAAGACTTTTTATGTAGGCGCCATCTGGATCAGCATCAATGTCCTGTCTCAGCTGCTTTCCAGTTACTACAGTTATCTGAGGGATGACGTCTACCATGCCACAAAGTTTGCTTTCCACTCTATCTTCTGGCTGGTCAAGTCATGGGAAGAGTTTACCGCCACAGTTGTCCTCACCTCTACAAAGGTCTCAGATAGCAGACAGCTACTGGTTGGTGACTGGTTCTTCCTGGCTTCAGCTTGTGTGTTCTGCTTTTTATCACTGAATAAGGACACCCTTGAAGTAGCACATAATGTTGCATTTGCTCTCATAACTGTATCCACCATTCAGCAAATCCCAAGCCAAGCTTACTATATATTCTTCGGAGTGACTTGCAGTTTGTTTACCCTGGTCTCCCTTTACACAACGTTTGCCAGCCTTGTAAATTCCATAGCGGAGAAAGTTCTGATACCCATTGGAAACATAGTGATATCAAGTGACAAGCTCCAGAAAGTGCTGCTATGGGGCAGACAGTGTCTAAAGAAGCCGGGACAGGAGCTAACGGTCAAAGAAAATATCAGCTCTCTCTCTTCGGACCCTCTCTTCTACATATGCAATGGTTTAGCTGCCCTTGCTGCTATCCAGAGTTCTTTAAACTACTCAACCCAAGCACATTTATCAATTCCCTGGGTCCTTATACCTGGTGCTATTATACAACTATACATTTGCAGAATCGACGTCCAAGGGGGAAGAAGATTTGGCTCAGTTCTTCCATTTTGTTATTCTGCTGTCTGGGCAACCTGGGTGTGGCTACGGTTTGCAGGTATGAAATAGACCACATTTCTAAATACAAAAAAGCATTATTATGTGCTTATTGAGGAGTACTATACATGTTCTTTAGAACAGATATCCTTTAACGGATGTCCCTTCCCTCCTAGTGCCCCCTAAGTCTTATTTTGCCCTGTAGTGATAGAAAATTGAGTGCCAATCATGTTTATAGAGCAAGGTCTCAGGAGACTATTGAGCAAAGGATGAATCCCTTGAAGTAGCACATTAATGTATTGGAATAAATGGCGCCCCCAACATTTTTCACTCCACCCCTCAGAGCTCCCCATGATTAAGCTCCGAGGGGTGGAGCAAAACACATTGGGAGCATGGCCTAGTGGGAGCCCAGGCCATTTATTCCAATACCAGTGCATCTTCATTGGTTGTGCAGCTTCAAGGGATCCATCCTTTGCTCAACAGTTGTTTGGAGCCGAGACAAAGCTCCTTCCCTGGCCTGCACTTACAGTGGTGGACACAGGATTGCTTTCCCTTGTAGCCTGAGCGTCACACATTTTCCATTACTGGTTGCACTCTGCAAGAGCAGTTGCTCCAAAGCTTAGTAAATGTGCAGAAGCTCTGCTGACTTTCCATCCTCCAATCATGTACAAGCGAAAATGCTGTTGTTTTCAATTTTCCTTGCACGTGATTGTGTATTCTTTGCAAAGTTAAGCCTTACCTCATTTACTAAGCTCTGGAGCAACTGCACCTGCAGAGTGCAACTGCACTTTGCATAGTGCACAGCCTAACTGCCTTTAGTAAATCAACCCCTGGGTCCACCTCCATTATCTTCAGTCTTGGTGCACTCTGGATCAATTACAACATCTACTTTTTCAAAAGAGCAAGGAATGGGGGGAGTGTAGTAGAGCCAGCTCCTCTGAACCTGGGCTGGGCCCAATAAGTTCAACAGGGAGTCCAGCGGCAGAGAAGGGACTTTTTAAACACCTTTGGGTGCATGCACAGTAATGCCACAGTTTGTGGCTCCCAGTGGTTTAAATAAAAGTTCCCCAGACCCCATCAGTTGAGCGGCAGGGGCCAGGGACAGAGAGGGGACTATTTTGTGAGCAATGGAGTCATTTTCTGTGCCATAGCTTCTGACCATTAAATTCTGTCCTCTTTTTTTATATGTCAGGCAGGCTGTATGGGGGAAGCCCTGACAGGTAGGCTGTATGGAACCCCACAACTTCTAATGGCAACCCTGCTTACCTGTCCTCACTCCTTCCAGACCTTTGCTGTGTAGCTCACCGTTCTCCCAGTCTCCCAGTCAGGCAAGCATGGAAAAATCTCTACCCAACTCTACAGAGAGGCTATCTCTACTAAGAATTTTATTAGTGGATTGCCATAGGAACAAATTGGATTTTATCGATTCCTGTCCAGAACAAGAAGCTGCTTGGTCTTGACTTTACAACTACCAGTGGCCCATATAGCTAAAATCTGGCAGTAGCATGGACAAGTGTGTGTGTAAAACTTTTATGCAAGTGCTGGGGAAGGTAGAGGAAGGTAGAGGGGGTCAGTTAAAGGATAACCACACAGAAATATTCTTTAAATAGCACATTAAAAAAATATTAAATACACAAAATAATAAATATGAACCATTGCCCATTTTTTTCTGTAATTAATAAAGTCTAAAAGATCATATACTTTTTCCTAGGTCCTCTGCTAGGAATTGCTTCAAACAATGATGCTGGGTTCACAGTAGGAGCGATTTCATTTCTGGTAGTCAACATCTTCATGATTGCCTTTGGTGAGTATTACATTAATATAGTTCACATTTTTTTTCTTCAACAAAGAAGTTATATTTCTTAGAGAAAGGTAGAGAAGGCACTCAAGGGACTTCCAACTGAGAATCCAAGAGAGCCTTGGTGTAATAAAACAAATTTATTGTCCTCTTCATTCTCCTTTGAGAAATCAAAGAGTAGGAACTCAAAGGACTTTCAACTGAGAATCCAAGAGATATTGGCAGAGACAGAGATTTTCACAGATTGTCAAAATGTGGGCAAAGTTAATACCTGAGCACAGTTGGCCTGTATTCAGCAGCTCAACCCAAAGACAGTGATCCCCCCCAAAGAAGACATTCACCCAAGTTGAGAAATCCAAGTGTCAATGAGAGTGCCAAATAAAAAATCATTGGGAGTCCAAAGATTTTTTTTGTGCAACTGGTTACAACAAGCAGGTCAAAAGACAGTAAAGGCTTGTTTTTCATTTGACGCTCTTTGACCTATTACATTCAACTCAAGAGAATGTTCTCTTCGGGGGGGGGGGGGGGGGGGGGGTGTCTCTGTCTTTTTGGTGAGCTGCTGAATAATGGCCATTTGGGGTCAAGAAAAACTTTGTCTGCATTTTGATAACCTGTGAAAATCTTAATAAGATACCATTATCTCTTGGATTCTCTGTTGAAAGTCCTTTGAGTGCCCATTCTCTTGGATACTCTTGGATTTTGCAATGGAGAATGACGAAGACAATAAGTTTGCTTTATTACACCAATGCTTTAGTGAGTCACATCCTGCCTTTATCATGGCCACCATAAAGGTGACTCTACGATTTTACAATTAAGTAAGGTCCTCCCACTTCAGCGCCTTATAATACCCTAAGCTGAAGCCCTCCTCAATTACCTTTGTTACCTCCTATAATGGTGTCCTCTTCCTGCATTGTTTACTTTTTTGGCCAGATAGACCTAGTGTGGCGTTGCCCACCAGTATAGGTACAACCCATTCTAGTCTATTATCTTAGGGGGCTGGGAGCTTTTTACCTTAAAGTGAAGGTGTCCTTTAAAAAAAATATTTCTTTCTATCTGTGCATAAATGCACTTAAAAGAAATATTTGGGTAGCTGTCAGTTAAGGCTAGTTTGATGAAAACAAAATTGGTAAATTGTGGACAAAATAATTTTCCTTGAAATCTCTCATCCCTAAAAATACCCTGTGTTAAAGTAGAGCCAAAACTTCGACTTTCTAATTTTACAAGATGTCCATTTCTGAATTGATAATTGATTATTTTATTATTATATTCTGTTTCCATGACATCAATATGAAGGTTTTTTTGGGTTTGTTTTTATCTAGCCGCTCATGCCAACACTGTCCTACTACTTGTCGGTGTGATGATGGAGGCCGTGATAGTCAGTTTTCTGCTCTTCACATTGGAGAAGCTTCCTCTTCAGTATGAAAGTAAGTGCTAAGTACTTGTAATGGACTGTTGGGTAATTATATAGAAGGGGTATAGTATACGAGGGTATTCTGAAAAGTTCACGGCCTGACATGGAAGGAGTGACCAGACAGACATGAAACTTTATCACAAGCCACTCTTCCTGAGGTTCAGCATTGAAAATGGCACATACACGCTATATGGTTTTTGTGTGTTCTTTGCAAACAATTGGTACCCCCCGCAGGCAACTGCTGCTTTACACTCTCAGAATCCCAGAATGCTTTACCCACTGATGGAACACTCTAAGGCTTCTTCTTCCACTTTCTCAATCTTCAACTAGACTATGGGGGGTGCCAACTGTTTGCAAAGAGTGCATGAAAACCATATAGCATGCATGCACCATTTTCAGTGCTGTGATAAAGTTTCATGTCTGTGTGGTCACTCCTTCCAAGTCGGGCATTGAACATTTCAGAATGTTCTCATAGTATGGATATTAGGGTCATTTGTTGGAAAGATGGCCCTCAACTGCATTTAACAACGATCCTTCAATTAGCTTACCATTTTAACTGTGTTTAGGTTCTTTTGAATGTGAAACGACTTGTTACATTATTTTATTTCATTGGATAACCTGAAAGCATTTTCAATAATACCTTATTAGTAGAGTTGGCCATTGTTGAACTTTTGTTGACAATTGTTGATCATTGTTGATCATTGACTATTGTTGAACATTGACCATTGTTGACCATTGTTGATCATTGACCGTTTTTGAGCATTATTACCCAAGATTGACAATTGTTGACCATTGGTGATCATTGACCATTGGTGACCTTTGTTGTTTATTGTTGACCATTGACCATTGTTGACCATGCTGGTCATTACCCCTTCCCGCCCCACCCCAGGGCCCCTTTAATAGGTTCTTGTGGCACGTGGATGTTATAGCCTACCCTCTTCGTGTCACGTTATGTAGAAAGCAAAGGTTTAGGATGCAAGCACTCAGGATAACTCGATCCCCTTCTAAAGGCTTTATACATTTCTGAAAAAAGGTTCTGAAAACCACATATTTAATAATATTTAAACCAATTAAAGGTATCCCTTAAAAGCCAAACTTTCTGCAAAAGCACAGCATAGCATAGTAACTTATCCAAAGTGAACTCCAGACAAAGAGCTAAATATTGAGATGAAATACATATAATGGAGCTGTTTTACCTGCCAAAGGATTTGAAATTATTTCTACCAATCCCAAGATTTACGCTGCTCTTCTACACAGCCCAGTCCTGTCTGGCAGGACAGGAGAACTGATTTTTTTTTAATTTGTATCTCTGTTCATCCAGAGAAGGCATATTTTAATATTTTTTAGTTAGACGTTTAAAAAAAAAAAAAAAAAGACATGTTCATGCCTTCTGCACTTGTATTTATTCCTGGCTAACATGGTAAATATCCTTTTTCACTTGTCCATGCAGCCCTGAGCTTTACACAGCTCTGACACGAGGCCCAGCCCAATGGATGACATCACTTACAGTAAAGTTCACAGTAGTGTCCTCTCTCCACCCGCAGCCTGCTGATTGGACAATAAAAGAGCAGCAGTAGAATTATCTCTTTGCACACTCTGCTCTTCAATCCTATCAGCATATTTGCATGCACCTCACCTGATTAACTTCCAGTCATGCCCCGCCCTCTTACAGCATTAATTCTGCTGTGCAGGGGATTGCAAAAATTGCTGTAAGATACATTTCAATTACAATACTATAAAAAATAACAATTACAATATTTTAAAAAAGCACAGGTAAAACTCTGCATCGCAAGTACTAAAATCAGATTTCTGTCCTTATTTGATACATTTTTTTTATTCATATTAGGTTAATTTTTTAAAATTTAAAATAATTATTAAATACTTATTAAAAACAATTTTAAATATTTTTTAAGACAATTTTAAATAATTAAAAAAATTTTACTTGTTGTCACTAATACTGTATTTATATAAAACAAAGCTCCTATATTTGTGGCTATTTCTATGCATTGTAATAATTTGCACTTTTATACATCAGGCCTGTTGCCTAAGGCTTTCTTTCAGTAGGCTCTTCTATATTTATATTTATCTATATTCATGATCCTGTTCATGTTCCCATCTCTCTAGTAACCGTGCTGGCCATATTTAGCATCATCTGCATCTATGGCTTTTTGGCTTCTCTGGCAAACTGCTTGTTCAACAAAGAGCTCATCCCGATGGGACCTGCAGTATTCAAGGTATTGTCAAATGTAAAAAAAAAATCATATGCATTTTCAATTAGAAATAGGGATGAGCGGAGCGATTTAGGCAAATATTGATTCCGCCATCTAAAATCTTACTGATTTTTCTGTTGGTAAAAATTCCTTACATTGCAGCTTATTATGCTGCTTAGGTGATATTAACTAACTAAAAAAAAGAAATAATAAGCTACATTTTTTTTCTTTATTTCTTTTCCCCCTCTTTTTTATTGTATTTTATTATGTATTTACTGTTGCTTCAAAATTTTTATTATATTTTAAGAATGTCTGTTTTTCTCTTTGTAAAAAAAATTATAAAAATTTTAGAGGTTAACCACTTGCATGCCTACCTGTAATACCCCTTCATTAACAGGCCATTTTTTAAATTTTCGGTACTGTGATACTTTAACCGACAAGTACTTAATTTTATATAATTTTAATTAACCGACAAGTATTTAATTTTAGATAATTTTTTACAGGCTTCTTTTTTTTTTTTCAAAATGTATGGTCTTTTTTTTCCCTTTTTATAATAAAAATTTGAAAAAACCCAGCAGCTTTCTTTTGGTGGTATTTATTAGGTGATGGGTTTTTTTCAAATTTTTATTATAAAAAGGGAAAAAAAGACCATTCATTTTGAAAAAAAAGAAGCCTGTCTCCATTACTTACCGTTAAAATAAAAATGCCAGAATAGTACAAAAAAATCCCAAAAACAACCCTTTTTTGGAAAATGGAAATGACCTAAATGGAAATTAAGGTAAATAAATTCTCTAATTTTGTCTTTCAGAAAGAACCAGAGAAGAAGGAACAAGCTTCCAGTTCATGCGCCCTGCCAAAGTCTCATCGTACAAGTGGTTTGAGAACAATAGCGAATATATTAGAGGATGGAGGGGTGTGTGGGATTCCAACAGACACGGTCTATGCGCTTGCGGCTTCTTGCAAACACCCAGAAGCCATCAGTAGGATTTACTCGATCAAAGTAAGAAAAACATTTTCACTGTCGTCATTAATTAGTTTCCTGGACTATATAAGTATATAAATAATTAAGCAGAGTGCATACAAGTAGATAACAACGTTGATCTGCCTGTGTCTTCCATGATATCATATAAACAGTTAAAGTAGAACTGAAGGCAAAACTTTTTTTTTTTGGATAGTGTGGAGAGGATTAGAACCCCTTTCAGGTTTTTAATTCTGTGTGTCCCTGTTAGGGAGATTCACCCTCTCTATTTTGTCCTGGTGACCATTATCACAGAGAGTGAGCATAAAAGAAAATTTGAGTTGTATCAAAAATAGGAATAGGTGGGAAACTTTGAAAAGGGGACATTCGTTCTGGTGACAACCATGGGATTTCCTACAATTTGAAGGGATTTCCTCTCACTTCCTGTTGTGGCTATGTTACAGGAAGTAAAGTGAAATCTCCCCAATGGGACAGAGATGGCAAAAAAACAGCTGACAGGAGTTATAACCCTTTCTTACGCTATCCATTTATTAAACCAACAAACCGGCTTTGTGATTTGATGTCTAACAAACTACACATGACAATGGATGGATTTACTGGGTTAATGTATTTTACAAGACATGTTCAGAACCGCATATTGCTGCAATACTAATATATTTGGGTTTAACTCGTTTGTAAATTTTATTCAGGGAATACTAGCAATTTACATGCAGGTATATCAAAGTTTTTTTTAGACAGCTGACTATCACATCTAAATGAGCTTGTTGGACATCCCATCCCAAAACCATGGTCATTGATATTGAGTTGTTCCTCTTTTCTATCCCAGCCTCCACTATTCTGGGAAGGCTTTCCACAAGATTTCAGAATGTGTCTATTGGGGATTTGTGTCCATTTTGGAGGTCAGCTTCTGATCTTGGAAGAGAGAGCCTCGCTCACGATTGGTGCTCCAGTTGATTCCAAAGGTGTTCAGTAGGGTTAAGGTCAGGTACCAATGTTGGATGAGAAGACCTGGATCACAGTTAGAGTTCCAATTCACCCCAAAGGAGTTCAGTAAGGTTGAGGTCAGGTACTGATGTTGGATGAGAAGACCTGATCTTAAAAGGTGTTCAGTAGGGTTGAGGTCAGGTACTGATGTTGGGCCTAGCTCACATTTAGCGTTCACATTCATGCCAAAGACTGCGGTCAGGGCTTTGTGTAGGACAGTTGAGTTCCTCCACACCAAACTGTCCAAACCATGTCTTAATGGAGCTGGCTTTGTACACAGGGGCACAGTCATGCTGGAATAGAAAAGGGACTTCACCAATATGTTACTACAAGATTGGAAGCAACCAATTGTCTAAAATGTCTTTGTAATCTGTAGTACCAGTAACAGTACTCTTACTGACCACCTTTTGGGATCCATCAGCTTCAATCTTGTTCAAATTTGCACTCTTGGTGTTCCAAGAGAATACTCTTGGAACACCAAGAGTGTAAATGTGAACAAGATTGAAGCTGATGGATCCCAAAGGTGGTCAGTAGGGTTGAGGTCAGGTACTGATGTTGGATGAGAAGACCTGATTACAAAGGTGTTCAGTAGGATTAAGTTCAGGTACTGATTTTGGAGGAGAACACCTGATCCCAAAGGAGTTCAGTAGAGTTGAGGTCAGGTACTGAAGTTGGATGAGAAGACCTAATCCCAGAAGATGTTCAGTAGGGTTGAGGTCAGGTTCTGATGCTGGATGAGAAGACCTGATCCAAAAGGAGTTCAGTAGGGTTGAGGTCAGGTACCGAATGTTGGATGAGAAGACCTGATCCCAAAGGTATTCAGTAGGGTTGAGGTCAATGCTCCAAGTAGGACACTTGAGTTCCTCCTCTGTCCAAACTGTGGTTTTATGAAGCTGGCTTTCTATACAGTGGCACAGTCATGCTGGAATATAGAAGGGTCTTCACCAAAATGTTACCACAAGATTGGAAGCAAGCAGTAGTCTAAAATGTCTTTGTAATCTGTAGTATTAACAATATTCTTTTGAAGTCCATCATCTGGAGGCTGTCCACATATGTTTGGCCATATAGTGAATATATGACATATAAAAGGGAGTCCATGTACATTAGGACTGAGAATATTTTGGGCTTCCTTTACAGTTCATTTACTGATACATTGGCTTATGTTACAGGAAAGACCTTCAGAAAAACCTATTTGCATCTGCATTTCCAGCCTGGATCAGCTGAGGGTCATAAATCCCCCTTTCAGCCCTCTTCTATGGAGATTCATGGACATGGTATACCCCGGAGGGATAAGCTGCATAGTAAAGAAAGGCGAATGGCTCAAAAGATTAGGTAAGTGATTTGCAATATTGTAATACAAACCTGTCATTGCATCAGTATAGTGCCTGGGGACATTTTGCTGCTAAGTGCACCCAAGCTGAGTGGAAGCTGTTGCAACACCAGGGTTGGTCTACTAAAGGCAAAGAGATTAATTACTTAGTGAAAGTGAATGACAGTAAATAACCTGCGTTCATGTTCAGTACGTGGGAAAAAAAAAAAAATAAACAGATTTTTGCAAGCACATGATTGGTTGCTTGAGGTGAACACAGCTTCATCGTATTTACTAAGCTCAGTGAATAACAGTGGCGGCCCATCCATTAGGGGTGCCTGGGCTCCACCCCCTCTCTCCGCACCACCCCCTAATGCAATGGATAGATTCATGCTTAGCATGAATCTATCTACTGCCGCCATGGCCACCCCCTATTCATGTGTCCGGCACCTTTCAGGGCACCGGGCGCATGAATTACAGCGGCCATGTTTTGTTTTTTTTAAGCACCTGATTAGAGCCAGAGGTTCTAATAGGCTTCAAAATAGGGTGGGCCTCAGGTCGCAGAGAATGCCCTCCGATCCCACCCAGGTGTCTTACAACAGCGAATAAATACTGTTTGCTGCCCCCCCCCAAAAAAATGTCCACGACCGCCACTGGTGAATAGTCTTTGCTTTAGTAAATCAACCCTTTGGGCGAATAGGCTGATCAATTTGCAAGAGAGCCTATTGAATGAGGAGAAGCTCTGCTGAGGTCCATCATTCAGCTGTGTGCAAGCAAAAATCTAGCTTTTTCATTTTTCATTTCATTTCAAGTGATTGGGTATCCTTTGCAAAGTCAATTTTCACCAGATCCACTAAGCTAAGGGAAATTTCCCTTGCAAGGTGAACGGCCTATTTGCCTTCAGTAAATTGTCCTTATCATAATAAGAGATGAGCAAAACTGAGTTTTCAATTTGCCAAAATTTTGTCAAAATTTCTCCATTTCAGCAAAATGCAATGGGGAAGGAGAAATTCAGCTGGTGTAAGATGGTTAAAGAGACCCTGTCACCAACTTAAAATATTGCTGGTAAAACCACAGAAGAATCAAGTACTTTAAATACTAAAAGTATTTTTCTTTTCCATTAGTACATTTTCTTTCTCTAAATGGCACCTTTGAACTTGCTCGAAAATTTTGACTAATTTAGGAAGAGTCAACTCCCTATCGAGTACCTTTCCTCTTCTAGGAGTGTCCAATTATGCTCCTTCTTCCTCCCTCCTCTTACCATCTTATGTAATCTTAACCCCTCTCAGCGGATGGGCCTTGGTGCCAAGCGGTCGCAAATTTGCGTGAATTGGGGTGAATGCAGCTGTGCCAATAGCGCCCGCCCTGCGTGCTCCCGGCACAGTTACTGGTGGCTAACGGAAAGCTTACAATCACTACTTGCGATCTGGAGCTTTACGATCATAAGTCCCGCCCCCGCCTCCCAGCTATTTCCATTTCAAAGTACCTAAAGTTCTTTTTGTTTGGCTGTATCCTTGATATCCTAAAAAACAAAAGCAGAAAACAAAACACACATATACTGTATATGCTCATAAACTTATGAAACCAATTCAGATTCCCTCCTGGCCAAATGGTGTGGCTAATGACAGCTATTAGCACTTTGCAGATCTTCTTGCAGATCTTCCTGCTCACAGTAGACAAATTTCATTTGTAATACAATAATGAGTCACGGTGTACAAGGTGAAAGCAAATTAGCTAAAGATTATTCTACGATACCTTAGTAAACCTGTCAACAGTAGCTGTTCTGATTCTGTGTAGTAAAACTTGAGATAGTTTGTATTAATAATTAAACTACATTTCACGCTCCATTGAGTTTAATGGTAAAATGTTGACTAGCTTCCCTAAGGCCTGACATAATTTATGTGCACACTGTCTGGGATTCCAAGAATAAAAATACAGAAAGGAGCGCTAGACCAAAACTGGTTTAAAGAACTCAATCAAATTTTAATTGCTGATAAAAAAAAAAGTTATATAAAAACAGCCAAGGCGTTTCGGGGGCAACACCACTTTCCCTTCACCAGTGGGTTCAACACAGGATAGAACTTGGATGTACTCCGTGTCCATCAAAGATCTCACTGGTCTGAATTAGAACCCATATTGAATTGTACACATGAAGTAACACCTTGACAGTAGTTGCTGAGCAGCAATGGAACTGCCACAGTCCGGGGTCAGGCTTGGAAAACCAATAGCTATTGCAGTAGAGAGGCTCCCATCAACCAGAAGAATAAGTACACAAGCAGGTCACCCTGGCAGATGATGTGGGCTTACCTGAGATACGGGGTCTAAGCACTAACTGGTATTCACCAGAGCTCCTGATGGTAGAGATGGGTTTTGCTGCATGTTAGTACCAGGTCCTCAGGATCACCCCACTCAGAGATGAGCGAGCCAGGGTCCAATAGCAGGTAAGGATCAAGCAGAAGCATAGTCAGTAAAGAAGCCAAAGGTTGGTAACAAGTGGGATCAAATGGAAGAGTAGTTGAGAAACAATCCAAGGTTCATAACAAATGGTTACAGGTTGGGATCAAGTGGAGGAGTAATCGAGGAACAAGCCAAGGTTGGTTATGAGTGATGGTGAAGATACAGATGATAGAGATACGGATGGCAGTAGAAGAGAAAGGCGCAAGAGATTGGCTGGAGAAGAGCACAATAACCTGGCAAAAAGGAAATGCAAAGGCTTGGTTTAAATAGGAAATTCATGGGTGGAGAAAGGAGTTCAAGGTTTACGAGAACCAAGAGACAAGGCAAGATTGTTCTAAGAGATCAGACAGGAAGCTTTCCAGCGTTTCAGGTGGCTAAGTAAGAAGAGCCACTGCCAGACACAGCAAAGGTCTTGGGTTTTTGATCCCAGTCCTGACAGGACGTTCCGGTGGAGACCATCCAAGGTCTATCCTATTTTGATCCCTGATGAAGCAGGAGTGGTTGCCACCGAAAAACATTGGCTGTTTCTGTATGACCTTTTTACCAACAATTAAATTATCTTGGACTCTTTTATCCGATTTTGGCTTAGTGCTCCTTTCTGTATTTCTATGCTTTGGGTTGGTGCCCATCGGTGGGGGGAGCCTTGATCTGCAGGAGCTGAATCGCCAAAGCTATTGAGCTTGTTTGAAGTTTTCCTTAATCTGGCTACACATACAAGTCCAAAAGTTCCCAATGCCTTTTTGAGTATGTTGTTCTGGACTGTTATCCTGTGTTGAGCCCTGATGAAAATGCGTTATTGCAATATTTGTATATAACATATTTACCAATCTGACTACACTTGGAAGTTCAAACGTTCCTCTTTGAGTATGTTTTTCTAAGTATGCTGTTTCAAGAATGCCTGTGTACTTGTCACCCTTGATGACCTGCCAGTACATTTTTTAGTCGATTTGATATACTCTAACTAGACTATGCTTTGTAGGTGTGGGACCCGCGTATGAATATGTTGGGACACCGGACTCCATCATGATTAGAGTTCCTGACCATTCCGTCACAGCCCATCTTACCGATATGACGGGACCGTTGGCGATCACCTCTGCCAACCCCAGTGGAGAAAGCGACAGCACTCACCATGATCATGTCATATCGTAAGTAGCAACTAAGGCATTTTATATGAGAATTTTTTAAGACAATGTAAACTCTAAATGAATCAAATTTAGTTTGCTGTGTCGATATGCATATAAATAATAATTGCAATTTTTTTTAGATTATTCACTTTTATTTCATTGTTGCTGCTGATCTACTGCTACCCCTTTCCAATCCCTTCCCCTTTAAAATCACGTCAGCAATGGCTTCATAGCATTTCATGTTATAATGCGTATTACTGTATATCATGCTTTATTTCACCCCCCTCCTTCCCCAATTGCTGTAATAAGTTTTTTTTTCCTTTTAAAACAGACGTTTAAGTGAAAAACTTGATGCAGTTCTGTGTGATGGTAATTCTAATGAGCTTGTGGGATCAACTGTAGTGATCTGTACCAAAATAGATGAAGGTAAATATTATAAATCAATAATTATTATAATTAGTTAGCAGTGCTAAGAAATGAAAATGAATGAATAAAAATAATTCTAGAGTATGAGGCCAATGTTCCAGATCTTTGGTTCTTGGGAGAAGCCCACCCATCAATTACATGCCTCATTGAGATATCACTAGTACACATTAGTCAAATAAATCAATCGGTACCCAAATATATCTACCTGTCAGAACCTGGATCACCTGCTGGTGGCACTGTGCTTCTCATAGTGGAAGGCTGTAGTTTTGGTGTCCACCAGCAGGTGTCCCCCAGGAGCCAGCAGATCCCACTAATTAGTCTCCACCTGATGCTGGCTGCTGGGAGGATATTTAGGTCCTCCCCTACTAGTGCCGCTCGCTCCAGTGTTTTGCTGCTGTCAGATTCTGTTTGCCATTGATCCTGATCTTGCTCCTGCCCTGTACCCTGTGTCCTGTTGTTATAGTAGTAGTTGGCATACGCCCTCTTCCTTGGCTCAGCCACACCAAACTTGTACAGGGCCACAACACTGCCTGCTTCCTACCAACACAAAACCTGCTTCCCCTTGTTGCTGATCCCAATTTATGTTCCCTCTTCCCATCTGTTCCCCACACCTCCATTTTTCCCCTGCTTTTCTGTGTTCCCCATTTTACTATACACTACATTACCAAAAGTATTGGGACGACTACCTTTACACACACATGAACTTTAATGGCATCTCAGTCCATAGGGTTCAATATTGAGTTGGCCCACCCTTTGCAGCTATAAAAGCTTCAATTCTTCTTGGAAGGCTGTCCACAAGGTTTAGGAGTGTGTCTATGGGAATGTTTGACCATTCTTCCAGAAGCGCATTTGTGAGGTCAGGTAATGATGTTGGACAAGACTGGCTCGCAGTCTCCGCTCTAATTCATCCCAAAGGTGTTCTATCAGGTTCAGGTTGACTCTGTGCAGGCCAGTCAAGTTCCTCCACCCCAAACTGGCTCATCTATGTCTTTATGGACCTTGCTTTGTGCACTGATCCAAATCATTTGGTGGAGGGGGGGTTATGGTGTGGGGTTGTTTTTCAGGGGTTGGGCTTGGCCCTTTAGTGCCAGTGAAGGGAACTCTTAAGGCGGCCGCATACAAAGACATTTTGGACAATTTCATGCTCCCAACTTTGTGGGAACAGTTTGGGGATGGCCCCTTCCTGTTCCATTATGACTGCGCACCAGTACACAAAGCAAGGTCCATAAAGACATGGATGAGCGAGTTTGGGGTGGAGGAACTTGACTGGCCTGCACAGAGTCCTGATCTCAACACTATAGAACACCTTTGAGATGAATTAGAGCGGAGACTGAAAGCCAGGTCTTCTTGTCCAACATCAGTGCCTGACCTCACAAATGCGTTTCTGGAAGAATGGTCAAACATTCCCATAGACACCCTCCTAAACCTTATGAACAGCCTTCACCGAAGAGTTGAAGCTGTTATAGCTGCAAAGGGTGGGCCAACTTAATATTGATTCCTATGGACTAAGACCAGGATGCAATTAAAGTTCATGTGCACGTAAAGACAGGCGTCACAATACTTTTGGTAATATAGTGTATATCTATCAGAGGAAGTCGTACTCCATTGTATATCCATCAGAGCCAAGCCTCACTGCTATTGATCCAGCACTATCCCACACAAATCGGACTCATAACCACAAAGGCTAGAACGCTAGAAGAAACCACAGGGAGCAAAAGCTTCTCAATTTTTTTGTAATAAAGCGATTTGATTCCAGGATATATTCTCTAACATGTGTCTGTCTCTTTTCAGGATCGATCACCATATTACGGGAAGGGTGTGTGCCAGCTGCGAAAATAATGCAGATCTTTGAAACTGCTAAGAACATGGAACACAGTGTGTTGTAGAAATAACAAAAAGTCGAAAAAAGGACGCGTGTTGATATGAAGTAAATGCTACAAGAAGAATGCGGGCGTTCTTAGCACTAATTTATAACATTATATTGTATTTTATTATATTTTATTGTATTTTATTGTATTTATTGATTTTTGTGATGACACACGGGTGATTCTGGCTTGTTATAAAATGGTTGTCTGTGCGCCCCTATGGAATCGCTCCCTCTGTAGCCAGATGCAGCGAGATGTTCTTCTGTCGCTGGCCCCAGCGCTAGCGATGGGAGCGACATTTCGCTGTCTCAACTACAGAGGGCGCAATTCCATCGGGACAAACTGGCCACCTCTTGGAGATCCTGCCACTGCTGATTCTGACAGATTGTCAGCGACAGGATCGCTAGTGACAGAGTCACCTGTGCGCCATCAGTCTTATTGTCATGATTAAAAATATTGGTGTAAACTGATTTATTGCAGCTGCTTCCTACAGAAGTACTGTGGTATTAATTGTAATGTTTGATTTTTTTTCCCTCTTTGCACTAATTTTTATTGTTTTGCAATAAAGAGGTCTTACAAACTAATGTCTCTTGGTCTTCCTAAATTATAATATATATAAATAATAATAATAATAATAATAATAAATAATAATAATAATAATAATAATAATAATAATAATAATAATAATAATAATAATAATATAAATAATAATAATAATATAAATAATAATAGTTATTAGTATGATCATTATGATTATTATTATTGCATTATACTAGTAGTAATAATAATAAATAAAAAATATTAATTTGATTTTATTTTCTATCTAATAATATTTTTATTATTATTATGATTATTATTATGATGATGATAATGATGATGATTATTATTATTATTATAATTCCAATCAGCCCAAACCATTTAATTTTTACAATTAAAAGCTTTTGATTTTCATCTGGTCTAACCAAAGAAGCTACAGTAAACTTTGCGTTTGGCACCACTCATTTTTTTGCGCAGTTTGTCATGCGTAAACCATGCAATGAAACACACAAATGCTACCCGCATTTAGGGTGCCATTAAGAAATAATGGCGCCACCAACATGATGCATTTTTTGCGCCTTTCCGGAAACACAGGCACAAATGGTCCCAGTAGGCCTAAAAACGCACTTCTGGGCCTGGGAAGGCTGAAAATGGCCCGGGCAGGCCAGAAAAGCACTCCTGGGAGGCCGTATCACTCAGGTGTGGATACAGCCCCGGACACCTGAAACATCTGCTGTAATGTGAAAATGGAGGCAAGACTATAGATATGGAGGCTGTTGGTACAAAGTCTACCTGCCTGGATATCTAAAAAATATAATATAGTGGGGATGAGCGAGTTTGGGGTGGAGGAACTTGAGTGGCCTGGCTTGCAGTCTCCACTCCAATTCATCCCAAAGCTGTTCTAACAGCTTCAACTCTTCTGGGAAGGCTGTCCACAAGGTTTAGGAGTGTGTCTATGGGAATGTTTGACCATTCTTCCAGAAGCACATTTGTGAGGTCGGGCACTGATGTTGGACAAGAAAACCTGGCTTGCAGTCTCTGCTCTAATTCATCTCAAAGGTGATCTATCGGGTTGAGGTTAGGATTCTGTGCAGGCCAGTCAAGTTCCTCCACCCCAAACTCGCTCATCCATGTCTTTATGGACCTTGCTTTGTGTACTGGTGCGCAGTCATGTTGAAACAGGAAGGGGCCATCCGCTTACTGTTCCCACAAATTTGGGAGCATGAAATTGTCCAAAATATCTTTGTATGCTGACGTCTTAAGAGTTCCCTTCACTGGAACTAAGGGGCCAAGCCCAACCCCTGAAAACCCCCACACCATAATCCCCCCTCCACCAAATGAACCAGTGAAATGATGATAGACCAGTTTCAGCATATTGCCTGTTATTAATCTCCTACATAATCATATCTCAGCCTTCATATAATGGACTTTATAGTTATATCAATAAATGTTATTAATTTACATTGTAAAATCGTTCTCTGCTGATAAATAACTGCCATCGAGGCGCAGTTACTTTATTAGCTGAAAATAACTGGAGACAAAACTGACACTTTAATCTCCAGATAACATTGTATTTATTTTATTTTTCTATTTATACATACAATGTATTCAATGCTGTGCTATGTGGCTAAATGTGTAAATTATCACACCTATATGAGTTTTTGGCCATCTCATTCCAAAACCATGGCCATAAATATGAAGTTGTCCCTCCACTTCTAGCCATTAATATAAGGATGATCCTCCCTGCCCCCGTGGTCATTATTATGGAGTTGCCCCCACCTCTCCCACCGTGGTCATTAATATAAACTTGTTTGTGCCCTCCTACCATGGCCATTAATATAGGGTTGCCCCTCCCCTACCCCCCCAATTGGTTATTATTATGGAGGTTCTCCTCCCCTCCACGATAGCCATTAATATAGACCTGCTTGTCTCCTCCTACCATGGCCATTAATATGGAATTGCCCATCCCCTACCCCGATGACCATTGATATGGAGTTGCCCCTTCGCTATGGCCATTAATATGAAGCCGCCCCTCCCCTCATGTCCATTAATATAGGGTTGCCCTTCCCTTACCCCCCATGGCCTTTAATATGGAGTTACTTCCCCCCTCCCCTCATGGCCATCAATATAGATTTGCTTGTCCTCTGCTACCATGGCCATTAATATGGATTTGTCCCTCCCCTACCCCCCATGATCATTATTATGGAGTTGCTCCTCCCATCCCCCCGATGGCCATTACTATAGACCTGCTTATCTCCTCCTACCATGGCCATTAATATGGATTTGTCCCTCCCCTACTCCCTTTTGCAATTAATATGGAGTTGCTCTTCCACTGCCCATTAAGTCCCTGGCGGTAGATTACGTCCCTGACGCGTCTGACGACGTCCGGAAGTGACAAAATGCTACAGTGACGTAATCTACCGGAAGTGACGCGTGCGTTCCACGCATCGGAGAGGAACCAGGAAGTGGGCTGTTAGCTGTATTCAGTGAACGCTCTGGAGAACCTCCCGGGAGACGGGATATCAGGCACAGTGCACTTTATTACAAATGCTCGTTTATATTATATATTTGGTACGCAGTTTTAACAAAGGGGGGGATATTTGGATGATTCAAATAAAATTGTTTTTAGCAATATTACGCTATATGGATATCTTATTCCTCCCATATGTTATGCGGCATTAACCGAGAGTGTTACTGACATCTGGTGGTCGGACAGAGGAGATGGAAAGCTACTAATGACAACATCATAAAGGCTTGTGTATGCTGAATTTTTGGTGAGTGCAATCCCATTGGGGGTTGTTTCCCCTTCACGTGGTGATTATCCTTGGTGAAAGAAGCTCTTCACTCCTGCACAACACAACTATTTGAACTTTCCTAGATCTCCTTGATCATTGTTTTTTTTTCTTCGAATTTTAAATGTGTCTGGGAAGCTCTGACACATAGCGCTGCTGCAATAAGACATTAGAGACTTGGCATCGATTTTTGTTTTCTATGATTATTTTGCTTACACACATAAAATGGAATTGCCCCTCCTCTACCCACATGGCAATTAAAATGGAGTTGCTCCTCCACTTCTTCCATGGTCATTAATAAAGAGTCCCCCTCTCCTCCCACCCATGTCCATTAATATGGAATTGTCCCTCCTCTCCTCCCATAGTCATTAATATGCATCCTCTCCTTTTCTGGAAACACTTTTCATAAGATTTTGGACTATCTATATAAAATTTGTGTCCATTTGCAAGGTCAGGTGCTGATGTTGAATGAGGAAACCTCCCACTATTACAGACCCCAGTATCACAGATCCCACTATCACAGATCCCCCCCATTACAGACTCCACTATCACAGATCCCCCCCATTACAGATCCCACTATCACAGATCCCCCCCATTACAGATCCCACTATCACAGATCCCCCCCATTACAGATCCCACTATCACAGATCCCCCCCATTACAGATCCCACTATTACAGATCCCCCCCCATTACAGACCCCACTCCATCACAGATCCCCCCCCATTACAGACCCCACTCCATCACAGACCCCCCCCCATTACAGACCCCACTCCATCACAAATCCCCCCCATTACAGACCCCACTATCACAGATCCCCCCCATTACAGATCCCACTATCACAGATCCCCCCCATTACAGATCCCACTCCATCACAGATCCCCCCCCCATTACAGATCCCACTATCACAGATCCCCCCCATTACAGATCCCACTATTACAGATCCCCCCCATTACAGACCCCACTCCATCACAGATCCCCCCCCATTACAGACCCCACTCCATCACAAATCCCCCCCATTACAGACCCCACTATCACAATCAAGAATCTGCAACAACATTAGGTAAAATAGTTGCAATGTACAGAGATCGTGTGTACGAGGCTTTAGACTTCTGGGAGAATTCAGCTGTTCCAACTTGTCAGTGGGTCTTCATGTGACTATATCAGTGTCATCTCTCCTAGTGGGTGTGTCTGTCTCACCTTCAATCTCGAAGCATTGGCTTTATATGTTACATAGGAATGTCATAACCTCACAAAAAAACTTAGAACCTTGTATGGCACACATTCATTTCTGATAACTTCAGCAATATGTTATCCAAAAGGAGATACTAACTGAGAGAGTCACATATGGAGTTTGATTGACAATCCCACATGTAACACTCTATACTTGTAGTAATGTGCTGATCATGTAATGTCATATAACCAAACATCTACTAATATGAACACAAATTACCAACTTTAACTACATTAAGAAACTATATACTAATACTTATTAATATGACTGAGACTACACAAAACTAACTTAACAGGATATATACAAATATGTATTACATAACTACATAAATACTGGTCTGTTTTTGTCTTTTCATGACATTCTATACTTATATGTCATTCTCATACACCAGAAACTTCCAGCAATACTCAGTTTTAGATGAAGAATCATATCAAATCAATTGAATCATAGAATCATAAAACCAAATATGTTTTGCAAGCTTGCCATGAATATAATATAACACCTATAAGTGCCGAATTATGAATTTGGAATAATATTCTAAAAAGACACAGAGAAACAAACAGTTATTTCTTCAGAATAACAAAAGGTGAGAATCTGCAACAACATTAGGTAAAATCGTTGCAATGTACAGAGATCACCCGGGGGGGGGGGGGTTAACAAAAGTGGAGATACTCTTTAGATTTCCCTTTAACATGCCCCTGCTTGATGTCCAGTGGTAAGAGAATATGAATCTACATACCCCCCTTTGGCAGCTAGCAACAGACACTGTAAGGGGCTTCTAGCTGTCCAACTGGCCTGTCACTGGCAGCTCCGATCCCTACTAATGATCAGAAGCCAATCAGAATGCTTCCGGGTCATGCGATTAGTATGTCAGCTACATACCTCCCAACTTTTTGAGATGGGAATGAGGGACACCTATCAGCAAAAGTATGCAGGCATAGGACACACCCCCGGCCACGCCCCCTTAAAGGAGAATTGTACAAAAAAACAAAATTGGTTAAACCCACAAGTGCTTTTTTTTTACCACTACTATTCCTTTATATTGGCTTTCGGAATTTACAAATGCAGCAATTTAGAAATCAGATGAAAGGTTTAGCGCTGGAAAACACTTTTTGATAGATAAAAAGTGCATTTTATATACAGCTATAGAAATCAGACCAAAATGAGGGACAAATGAGGAAGAATGAGGGACAGAGGGACATTGCTCCAAATCAGGGACAGTTGGGAGCTATGCAGCTATGACATGCGGGTTTTTACAGCTACTTCCTGTTTACATAATGTCATGGCATTTCCTTGGTGCAGGTTTTCCAATGGTGACAACAGTAAATGTGTCACAATCTGTAATGACAGTACACAGTGATGATTGGATTTCCCCATACAGTAACAAGTACCAATTAAAGTGATTCACATTATGTTTTGTACCCTAAGGCTCGGTTCACACTAGGGGCGGCACGACTTGCAGGTCGCCTCACCGAGGTGACCTGCACACGACATCCACGGCGACTTGCAATACGACTTCTGTATAGAAGTCTATGCAAGTCGCCTCAAGTCGCCCTAAAAGAAGTACAGGAACCTTTTTCTAAGTCGGAGCGACTTGCGTCGCTCCGATTAGAACGATTCCATTGTACAGAACGGGAGGCGACTTGTCAGGCGACTAGGTCGCCTGACAAGTCGCCCCTGTGTGAACCGGCACTAAGTGAATCAAATGATTTAACAATGATTGATTATTTTGTAAATAAGCTCTGTAAGTACTGTTTCTTCTTCTAGGCAGTTTAGAGTTGTCCTAGACTGACATTAATTTTAAATGCTAGCCCCCTTCAATATTATTATTAATTAAAATAATTATATAAAACAATATTATACCGTGCCTTCAGTATTCACACCCCTTGAAATTTTCCTCATTTTGTCATGTTACAACCAAAAATTTAAATGTATTTTATAGGGATTTTATGTGATAGACCAACACAAAGTGGCACATAATTGTGAAGTGGAAGGAAAATGATAAATGGTTTTCAACATTTTTTACAAATATGTGAAAAGTGTGGGGAGGGGCATTTGTATTCAGCTTCCTTTACTCTGATACCCCTAACCAAAATCTAGTGGAACCAATTGCCTTCAGAAGTCACCTAATTAGTAAATAGAGTCCACCTGTGTGTAATTTAATCTCAGTATAAATACAACTGTTCTGTGAAGCCCTCAGAGGTTTGTTAGAGAACCTTAGTGAACAAACAGCATCATGAAGGCCAAGGAACACACCAGACAGGTCAGGGATAAAGTTGGGGAGAAGTTTAAAGCAGGGTTAAATTATACAAAAATATCCCAAGCTTTGAACATCTCACGAAGCTCTGTTCAATCCATCATCCCAAAATGGAAAGAGTATGGCACAACTGCAAACCTACCAAGACATGGCCGTCCACCTAAACTGACAGGCCGGGCAAGGAGAGCATTCATCAGAGAAGCAGCCAAGAGGTCCATGGTAACTCTGAAGGAACTGTAAAGATCCACAGCTCAGGTGGGAGAATCTGTCCACAGGACAACTATTAGTCGTGTTCTCCACAAATCTGCCCTTTATGGAAGAGTGACAAGAAGAAAGACATTGGTGAAAGAAAGTCATAAGAAGTCCTGTTTATAGTTTGTGAGAAGCCATGTGGAGGACACAGCAAACATGCGGGAGAAGGTGCTCTGGTCAGATGAGACCTAAATTGAACTTGTTTGCCTAAAATCAAAACACTATGTGTGGCGGAAAACTAACACTGCACATCACCCTGAACACACCATCCCCACCGTGAAACATGGTGGTGGCAGCATCATGTTGTGGGGATGCTTTTCTTCAGCAGGGACAGGGAAGCTGGTCAGAGTTTATGTGAAGATGGATGGAGCCAAATACAGGGCAAAAAAAAACCTGTTAGAGTCTGCAAAAGACTTGAGACTGGGGCGGAGGTTCACCTTCCAGCAGGACAACGACCCGAAACATACAGCCAGCGCTACAATGGAATGGTTTAGATCAAAGCATATTCATGTGTTAGAATGGCCCAGTCAAAGTCCAGACCTAAATCCAATTGAGAATCTGTGGCAAGACTCGATAATTGCTGTTCACAGACGCTCTCCATCCAATCTGACAGAGCTTGAGCTATTTTGCAAAGAAGAATGGGCAAAAATGTCCCTCTCTAGATGTGCAAAGCTGGTAGAGACATCCCCAAAAAGACTTGCAGCTGTAATTGCAGTGAAAGGTATTTCTACAAAGTATTGACTCCGGGGGGCTCAATACAAATGTACCCCACACTTTTCACATATTTATTTGTAAAACATTTGAAAACCATTTATAATTTTCCTTCCACTTCACAATTATGTGCCACTTTGTGTTGATCTATCACATAAAAATCCCAATAAAATACATTTATGTCCTTGGTTGTAACATGACAAAATGTGGAAATCTTAAAGGGGTATGAATACTTTTTCAAGGCTCTGTATATATACAACGGGTAAAATAAGTATTGAAAACATCACCATTTTTCTAGGTAAATATATTGGATAAGGTGCTATTGACATAAAATTTTCACCACATGTCGGTAACAACCCATGCAATCCATACATACAAAGACACCAAAACAAATACGTTCAGAAATGAAGTTCTGTGTAATAAAATGGAATGACAGCGGAAAAAAGTATTGAACAGGATAACTGAAATGTATTTAATACTTTGTACAAAATCCTTTGTTGGTAATGACAGCTTCAAGACGCCTCCTGTATGGAGAAACTAGTCCCATGCGTTGCTCAGGTGTGATTTTGGCCCGTTCTTCCACACAAACAAATCTTGAAGGTTCTGTGGGCCTCTTCTATGGACTCTGATCTTTACTTCTTTCCATAGATTTTATATTGGATTCAAGTCAGGTGATTGGCTGGGCCATTCCAGGAGCTTCATTTTCTTTCTTTGAAACCAATGGAGAGTTTCCTTGGCTTTGTGTTTGGGATCATTGTCTTGCTGAAATGTCCTCCCTCGTTTCATCTTCATCATCCTGGTAGATGGCAGCAGATTTTTATCAAGAATGTCTTGGTACATTTTTCCATTCATCCTTCCTTCATTGATATGAAGTTTGCCAGTACCATATGCTGAAAAACAACCCCACACCATGATGTTCTCACCTCCCAACCTCACTGTTGGTATAGGGGGGTGTTTTTGGGGTGATGTGCCATTTGACCTCCAAACATGGTGTGTATTATGGCATCCATAGAGTTTAATTTTGGTCTCATCTGACCAGACTATATTCTCCCGGTATTTCACAGGCCTGTCTAAATGTTGTGCAGCAAAAATTAAATGAGCTTTAACATGCTTTTTCTTCAGCAATGGAGTCTTGCGTGGTGAGCAGCCATACAGGCCATGGCGGATGAGTGCATTACTTATTGTTTTCTTTAAAACTACTGTACCTGCTAATTCCAGGTCTTTCTGAAGCTCTCCAATATACAATTACCACCAAATAAACTTCTAGTCACTATGGATGTAGAATCTCTGTGCAGTAACATCCCTCACAAGGATGGGTTGGCGGCATGTCAGAGATTCTTATCACCCTCACCAAACCACAAATACACTGCTGAGGATGTTACACAGCTCATTGAATTAATTATTACACACAACTACTTCACTTTCAACAATGACATCAATCTCCAGTGTATGGGTACTTCTATGGGAAGTAAAATGGCACCCCAATATGCAAACTTCTTTAGGGCTGACCTGGAGGATAAATTCCTGAACAGCATACAACAAAAGCCATACGGATGTTATCGCTATATTGATGATATCTTCATGTTATGGACTGAAGGTGAAGAAAATATAAAACAACTTTTCTCATTGATCAACACTTTTCACCCATCTATCAAACTAAAAATGGATTATTCGAACACACTAGGCATGTGCAATTCATTTCGTTCCGAATTAGTTTTTTAACGAATTTCGACAAATTTGTTAATTCGGGAATATCCGAATGAACGAAAACCCGTTTAATGAATTTTTTCCGAATATTCGTAAATTTGATAAAATTGGACATTCGTAAATTCGGGCATTCGTACATTCGTACATTAGTGAATTTGTAAATTTGTAAATTCGAAAATTCGGACATCTGAAATAATAGTTAACTAATAATAACTTAACTATTAGTAATTACTTGTAACTTTTAAATTATAGGTATTGTAATTGCCTTTCAAATTTGGCTGTTTGGCTGTTAGTACATACATACAAATTTATCCAAAGTTATGAATGATCCGAAAAAACGGAATGGAACGTAATGAATTAATAATAATAAATAACAATAATAATAATAACAACGTTTTATTATTATTATTTATTATTAATTTGTTCCGTTCCATTCGTTTAGATGCAGCATTCGTTTTGGATAATTCGTAACTTTGGTTAAATTCGTATTTGTTACGTTCACTGACAGTCAAATTTGAAAGGAAATTACAATACCTATAATTTAATAGTTAATTACTATTTCAGATTTTTGAATTTTCGGGTTTTTGGATTTTCAAACTTCGAATTTACAAATTTCCGAATTTTCTAATTTACAAATGTACGATTTTACGAATTTACGAATGTACGAATTTATGAATGTACAAATGTAAAAATGTACGAATAAACAAATTTTCGAATTTACGAATGTACGAATGTACGAATGAACGCATTTACGAATTTACGAATGAACGAATTTACGAATCTCGATCATAATGAATGACCCCAAAAACGAAAAAAAAAATAATAAACTAATGAAACGAAAAAGAAAATGAACACATTTTTTGGCTGTGCACATGTCTAGAACACACATGTCAGCTTCCTAGACACTGCAGTATACATCAGAGATGACAAGCTTCACACTTCGATATACAGAAAACCGACTGACCGATGCAGCCATCTCCATAGTTCCAGTTTCCCCCCCCCCCCCAACACACTAAATGGCCCATCATATACACAGCCAGGCCATCAGATACCATCGAATATGCTCAGACCCAGAAGACAGAGATAAACATCTCAGAACACTAAGAAAAGGAGAGGCCCTAACGGGGAGTGTATGGGACTTTCTGGGTGCTACTCGTATACTCATCAACAACAGTTATGGTTAAAAAAGATATTTTATTTTGACACATATACATGAAAGAAAGCAGGATAATAATAATTTCATCCATACAAAAAATACCACACTTTTTTTTCTACATGTTTCGCCTTATGGCTTCTTCAGGAACATGCGTGGACATTCTTGTCTAATGAATAAGAATACAAGGATTATAAATACATATTTTAATGCTCTTAGAGCAAAGCATTTTCAAAAAAGTTTTTTTCAGGTTTTACCAAACATATGACGATACCTGGATATTTACGGAAACCTTTGGATATGTAACTCTGAATTCACTTGTGGAATGGTCAGAGCATGTTCAGAAAAGGGTGACGTCAGAAGAAATCGTCGGGCGCAAAAATGCTGTGCCCTTTCAAGAGTGTGCATGCACCAAATACATCGGCGCATGCACAGAAGACGGCATCATTTGGGGAAAACCGTGTAGGTTTAGGAGGTATTTCAAGCATCTACGGGTAAGACTTAATCTAGGCTTACCTGTAGGTGAAAGTGGTCTGTAAGGGTTTACAACCACTTTAAGACTGAACCAGCTGATATTAATTTGCACTGACAATGGGCAGGATTGCTTTCTAATTACTGATAGATTTTAGCTGCTGTTATGCACCTCCCTTTCTTCATGTGTTCCATACTTTTACCCTGCGTCCATTCCATTTTATTACACATATTTTCATTTCTGAATTAACTTGTTTTGGTGCCTTTGCTTGGATTGTACGGGTTGTTACCGACATGTGGGGAAAATTTCATGTCAATAGCTGCTTTAGAAATATATTTACCGAGAAAAATGGTGACGTGTTCAATACTTATTTTATCCGCTGATATATATATATATATATATATATATATACTCACACTATAATTATAATTATCATAATACCTTTGTTGTTGGTATAGCTGTTAAAGAGAAAAGGCTTCTTTGTTACAAAAAAAAAAAGAAATAGTTAATTTTATTATTTGTGCGTTTGTTTTAAATATCTTGCTAAGTATAGTTTCAAATTTTAATTTAGGAAGAAAAAATATATTATGTATGAGTAATATATACAGTGCAAAGTAGATTCCAAAATTTCTTAAGCAAATACTAGGTATGACGATGACTGTAGATGACAGCACAGTTCCATTGGCTAAGACCAAACTTCGAAAATATTACAGTGTGAATCATAAAATTATTTAATTTATAACAATGTATCTAAAAATAGACTTTCCTCATGATTAACAGACATGTTGAATTTTAGACCTGGAATCAATCGATTTAGATATGTTTTGAACAATAATAGAGATTCAAGATCGCCTACCCAAATGGCGAAGGCATCATCAATGAACCTGTACCAAACTGTACAGTTATCACTGAAGAATTCTATTAATTCCAGGTCTAAAATTCAACATGTCTGTTAGTCATGAGAACATTCCATTTTTAGATACATTGTTATCAATTAAAGAAGGACATATTGTTAGTGACCTATACAGGAAACCAACTGAGCGTAACCAATTATTACAATTCTGTAGTTTCCATCCTCCCGGAGTTTTCAAATCCATCCCCCGGAATCAATTTAAAGGATCACTAGTAATCCTGACACCGAGAGATTCGATTAACAGAAATGGAGGACAGGCTGCGACAACGGGGATATCCCAAAGACATGGTTCGTAAAGAACGTAACGGTTTATATGATAATACCAAAATCCCTATCTCTGGCCGCAGAATGGCCTTCATTTTTCAATTCCATCCATTTTCTCACAAAAGAAATAACATCGTTAACTACTTCCCACCCGCCGGCCGTCAAATGAAGGCTGGGGGCGGCGCGGCTCTCGTCATATGATGGCCCTCCAGAACGACTGCTCTCGCGCGCCCCCGGGGGGCACGCAGCGCAGCGATCGCGGCCAAGAAGTGGTTAAAAAACACTGGTCCATTTTGAACAACAGTTACCCTTCGGTCCCAGAGTTTTACCATCCCCCCCTGCCGTCGTACCGTCAAGGGAAGAGTATTTATGATAGATTAGTAAAATCTGATCAGTACTCTGTACCTACCCCACGTGTGACCTTTTGAGGTCCCAAAAACAGGGGATCATTCCCCTGTCTTTGCTGTAAACTAGAGCTGCGCGATTAATCCTTAAGAATCGAAATCGCAATCTTTTTCCCTTCTCAATCTTCAAAACAGCATGTCACGATTCTTTTTAACAAGTGCAGAGAGTTCTCACAGCCTGCCAAGTTTTATCACAACACCCCAATAAGTAGAAACAAAGTATCTTTTCGTTCTTTTATCAAAGAAAAGAACCTCCAGCCTGTAAATGAAGGAAGTTTAACCTTTTAAAGACCAAACCTTTTCTGACATTTATTGCTTATTTTCTGCTAGAAAATTACTTGGAACACCCAAACATGATATATATATATATATATATATATATATATATATATATATATATATATATATATATATATATTTTTTTTTTAAGCAGAGACCCTAGAGAATAAAATGGTGGTTGTTGCAATATTTTATGTCACACCGTATTTGCGCAGCAGTTTTAAAAACGCAATTTAAAAAAAATACACTTTAATTAATTTAAAAAAAAAACAAAACAGTAAAGTTAGCCCAATTTTTTTGTAGAATGTGAAAGAATATGTTACACCGCGAGAATCGTGATCTTTATTCCTAAGCCAAAAAAATTGTGATTCTCATTTTAGCCAATATATATAGAGTTCTATTATTTATTATATATATATATATCACATATTTTTTTTGTTTTATATATATATATATTCATATAAACATATACATACACACACACACACACACATATACATTTTTTTCTTTTTTTCTTTTTTTTTTTTTTTATTATTTTCTATTTTTTTTATAGGATTCCCGATCGATCAATGTAATCTGTGAAGTGTAGGAATACTGTTACACCTGTTGATCTTTTGTTCCGAGATTGTATTACATTGTATATTTCACTATGATTCATTAATTAATTGATTCCAGACAGACTGTTTGATTGCTTAATAGATTACAGATGAGTTCTCTATATATATCCTACCATTTATGTGGCTATTCATAGGCATGAAGTTTTGAAGAAGGGCGTGATCTGTATTAGCCCGAAACTCTTACTACTATGACTGCCTGTATATTCCGGATGTTTTCATTAATTCATTAAAACACTTTCTATATATACCTTTTTTAAATTATATATAAATATATAAATTATATATAAATTATAAATTATATAAACATTATATATATATATATATATATATATATATATATATATATATATATATATATATAAAAGTATTCACACCCCTTGAAATTTTCCACATTTTGTCATGTTACAACCAAAAACGTAAATGTATTTTATTGGGATTTTATGTGATAGACCAACACAAAAGTGGCTCATAAATATGAAGTGGAAGAAAAATGATAAATGGTTTTCAACATTTTTTTTATAAATAAATATGTGAATAGTGTCGGGTACATTTGTATTCAGCCCCCCCGAGTCAATACTTTGTAGTAGGGATGCACCAATACCATTTTTTCTTTTTACAACGAGTACAAGTACCGATACTTTTCTTTTTTATACTCGCTGATACCAATTACCGATACCTACCGCAACTGTTTTTGTTTTAACTTCAGCTGTCAGCAATGGTACAAAGCATTGAAAAGTTATTTACAAATGAAATAAATTGATTTTTCTTTTAAATTTAGCGCTTTTAAAATGTAAAATGTGTAAATATATGTTAATATATTTGTGTAAAAATATTCACTAACAAAGCAAACAAAAAAAAAGATAAAAATTGTTTATCGTTTATAAAATAGACGTGAACAAAAGAAAAAAAAGCAGGAAAATAATAATTAAATGTTGGAGAATAGGGAGTTAATTAAGGCTGATTAGAGTAAGTTAAGGGGTTAAACAGAGGAACATTTGTTCACCCCTTTGATCTGAAGATGAAGAAACAGAAAGATACAAAAAGAAACAATGTTTCTTTTTATTTTAGTGTTTCAGGGCTGAGTAATGTTGTTGATAAACATTGCCGGCTGCTTTTTTTTTTTTTTTTGACACTTCCTATTACCGGACTTCTTTAACACAGGGGAGACCCACTGACAGCTCAAAGAACCGAGCCTGGAAGTATCGGTTTCAGGTATTGGTGCATTTGCACGAGTACCGATACTTTTGCAAATACTCGTTATCGGCACACATACCGATACTAGTATCGCTGCAACCCCACCAGCTTGTAGAACGGCCTTTCACTGCAATTTCAGCTACAAGAGACATACCCAAAAATCTTTCCAGCTGTAATTGCAGCGAAAGGTGGAATGGGAGGAGGTAACAAGGGAGCTAGAGAGCGGGAGGTCTTGGGCGGAGTGGAGAGGAAGATTTGGGTGTGGGGATTGGGGTATTCAAAGTGAATTTTTACCACATTTGTAAAGGCAAGTGAAAATTCCTTTGCAAAGTGAACAAGCTTTAGTCGCTTTATTCGCTTTACTCGCTATTAGTGAAACATCCACAAATAAAATCCATTGCATTAACCTTGATTAACGCGTGTGTGATTGCTGTCATATACCGAATATAGCCATTAGGTGTCACCATTTCTCCAGTGATGAAAAGTGATATATTTCAAAACAAAGAAAAAGAGGAACCCCCTAGGGGTGGGACTTTAAAGGCACTACCACATAGAGAAAAAGTAGAAAAGTAGAGAATATTTATTGAAGTAACATAAATAAAACAATTCACATATATAATACATAACCATGGATGCAAGAGATTGTACAGAATTGATGCAAAGAGAAATGATACAACTTCCTTAACCCAAAATTTAAAAACAAAAACAGACACATCTTTAAGCTGAAATACTAAATAAAATGAATAAGATCAGAACCAGAACGCTGGGTTTAAAAAGAAAAAATGCACCTCTTTCACCTCCCAAAATCTATGGGAGAGCACGTTATACGTGGCATAGTTCTCTACAATGTATGTCCACAATATTAATATCATCTCATTTTTTTGCAAATGCATAACAACATATTTTCATTTTTTTTTTTTTATGCCTATAAAAGTTTTGAGCTGCTTTTTTTTCTCCGGCATTTTTCTTTACCAAAACACATTTGTAGGCTGTGATTATTGCTAGCAGATAATCCATGGAAAATTCTCAAATGGTGCTGAATAGAGATGATCAGAGTGATTTTGGCAAAATTTATTACAGCTTTTGCCATCTATAAGAATTGAAGTAAAATCTCAATTTTACTAACCGAGCTGCTCAGACAAAAATTTGGCTGAAAACATCTTTTTTCTTTTTTTTTGTGGTGTTATTTTTTATTTATTTTTTATTTTTCTTTTTTTCTATGTTTCATCATTTTCTGTGTATTGTCACTTTTTTCTTCTGAATAGAGATTAGCAGAGTAATTTTGGTAAAATTAATTACAGCTTTTGCCTTCTATGAAAATTGAAGTAAAATCTCAATTTAAAGCGGAGTTCCACATGGTTTTACAACCACTTCCACCACTTGTTTTTGGATAATTTAAAAAATTTTTTTTTAATTTTTACTTACCTTATGTGAAGTACTGAGTGTTCTTCCTTCCTACCTCGGCCGCGGCCCACGGCGTCATTTCCTCCTTTACCCCGCTGCCTTCTGGGACCTGTGTGTGTCCCAGAAGACAACGGGCCATTCAGAAAGTGCCGCGCGACTTGCGTATGCACAGAAGGAAACCGGAGGTGAAGCCTGCAGGCTCCACTGTCTGTTTCCCTTATTTACAATGGCGGCGCCTGCCCCCTTACCTCGGGGGGGCTGACATCGCGGGCACCCTGGACAGGTAAGTGTCCTTTTTAAAAGTCAGCAGCTACAGTGTTTGTAGCTGCTGATTTAAAAAAAAAAAATTGGGGCCACCGCTTTAACTAACTGAGCTGCAAAGACATTTGCCTGAATTTTTATTTTATTTTTCTATTTATGGTGTTATCACTTTCCTGTTTTTTTCTATGTTTGAACATTATTTGTGTATTATCGTTTTTTTTTCTTTCTGCAAAAAAAGTGAATTAATGAGGCTAAGGAGGGGTCACTTTTTTGTCACAAGAAGAAGTCAAGGATAGTTGAAAGGAGCTTCTGAAAGCCATGGGAGCCATTTAAAACCATTATACCCTTAAAGCACCAGAAACCAAACAAAATAAATAAAAAAAATATGGATTTGGAGTTTAGCTGTTCTAAATTTTGATCAGATCTGATGATATCATTATTATATAATTGTATATTATATTTTATATTATATAACTTTTTATGAAATAAAAAAAAATATGGATTTGAAGTCTAGCTGTACTACATTTTGATCAAATCTGATATCATTATTATATAATTTTATATTTTCTATCATATAACTTTTTATTAAATTTAAAAAATATATGGATTTGAAGTCTAGATGTAATATATTTTGATCATATCCGATGATATGATTATTATTATACTTTTATATTATATAACTTTTTATTAAATAAAAAAAATATGGATTTGAAGTTTAGCTTTACTACATTTTGATCATATCTGATTATATAATTTTTATATAATTTTATGTTATATTTTATATTTAACTTTTCATTAAATAATAAAAATATGGATTTGAAGTTTAGCTGGACTACATTTTGATCATATCTGATGATATCATTGCTATATAATTGTATATTATATTTTATATAATATAACTTTTTATTATATTACTATTATTATCACTATATGTATTACTATATAAAATAAGGAAAATTACTAAATACGACAAGGGATAATTAACCTCCAATATGATTGTAGATCTGTGTGAACTTCTAAAAAATTTCAATCAGTTAAGCTTCGGCTAAATGTATTTATTTATTTACATTTTTTTTTTTTTTTTACAATACAATTTTCCTTGTAGACACAACAGGAGTTAACAGCAAATCTCACCAAAGTGAGGGAAATCTCCACTTAGACAGTTGTTTCTGAAACTAGTGTCCCCATTGGAAGATTTCCCCTCCTTTGGCTTAACCACATTGATATATTCAGTCCAATATGGGCCTTTTATTATTAGATACAATGTAAAAGTAAGAAGCCAACATGGGTCTCACAAATCTTACTTCATCAGGGCTGGAAAACAGAAACTTGTTATCAGATAGTTACCGTAATTTACCTTTCCTGACCTATCCTCACGTCAGCACACAACTGGTCAACTTCTCCTCTGGAACCCACATTTCCACCTCTTCCTAGCTAAATAAAAGACAGCCCCTCCCCAACTGTTTCGATAACCTAGCCTGGGACAGGCCACCAGGGAGGGAGTCCTGTGCTGATGTGAGGATAGGTCAGGAAAGGAAAAAAATACCGTAAGTATCTGTTAACAAATTTCCGTTTTCCTGGTCCACCTCAGGTCAGCACACAAAGGGATATAACTAGCTGGGCGGGAGAGAACACATGATAAGAAACACCAACAATCAAAGAAAAGGTGCTAAAGACAAAGAATGCATGCCTCTTGCCCCAAACTTTGCAGAGCTTGCTGACCGCACGTCACGCTTGCAAAGTCAAATGAAGGTCACTCATGAACTTAAGCTAGCCATCTCACATACTGTATATCTTCCACCAAAATCCTGGCATAACTGCCCCAAAGGCTGCCACCCCTTCGGTCGAAGGAACTTTCACCTGTTCCAAAGTAGAAAGGCCTACTTCCTGCATGCTCATCTAATCGCTCACTAGTAATCCAACAGAGGATGAATCTTGGAAGATTATCCGCTTTCCTCACGTCTTTAGACCTGTGCATGTGCACAGGTAAGGAACTGAAGTCTTCTTGTTGTGTACCCAGTGACTTTCGTGCGAAAGCTCGGAGGAACTGCCCCCCAGCTTTCTCGAAAAGTGGACACCACTTTAGAATCGAGCTTTGGAGATGAACACAGTATCACTATTCCTGGTAAAAAGACACAAAAAGGATCCTTGCAGGAAAGTGCTGGGATCTCCAACATCCTTCTGTCTGAAACAATTGCTGGCAGAAGAACTAGTTCTACCACTGGGAACTGCAATGGAAATGAAGCTATTGGAGCAAAGGGTGCTCTAGTACTTTCAGAACCAATCCCAAGCCCCATAAAGGGAACAACGATTTCCTTGGGGGTTGTATATGGATTACCACCTGCATAAAGCATCCGGTTATTTGCCTGTTCTGCCCATCTGCAACCTGGGAAAGGGGATAAAGCAGAGATCTGCACTTTAATGGAATTGTATGCCAGACCAACCTCTAACCCTGACTGTAAAAATGTCCAGGATATTGGCTAGAGCTAGGGACACAGAAGAGAAATCTTTTGCTGAGCAACCAAAACAAACTTCCTTCATATCTTCCATATGTAGTGTTCATAGATGATCTTGTGGCCTTCACCAAGGTCTGAACCGCCTTGGATGAGAATCCCTGCACTTCAAGTCCAGCCGATTCAATAGCCAGGCTATTAAAAGCAGTCTCACTGGATTGGAGTGCTGCCATTGATATTGGCATAAAAGATCTTGTTTGACCAGAAACGGGATTGGTGGTGCTGATGACATCTGGAAGAGCGGCGAAAACCAAAGTCTTTTCAGCAAGTGGAAAGCCCCTTTTTGGCATGAATGCATTCGCTCCAATTTTTCAGAAGCACCTTCATAATCAAGGACACCGGAGGAAGACAAAGACCAAACTGAAAGTCCCATGCCACTGTGAACCTAATTTCTATCACTTCACCTTTGTACCTTGTTGCAAATACCAGAAGCTGGGCGTTCAGTGGAGTCTCTATGAGAACTACCGCTGGAATGCCCCATAGAGCCCATACTGGTTGAGGTACTCATTGTTGGAAAATAATCTGCATAACTGATCCGTTAGTGGATTCTTCATTCCCGGTAGGTAGACGTTAACTGCCTGTAAGCAGCTCTCTGCCCAACAAAACGTTTTTCTGTTGTGAGGTGTGACAGGAAAATACTCTTAATACTCCCTTGGCAGGCAATGAAGGTATCAATCATCAACTTCACTCAGGCCCCCTTGGAGAAGATCCTAAAAGGCTTGCAATGCTAGAAAAACTGCCTTCCATTTAAGACAATTGGAGTATCTGCATTCCACCAGACTCCAATGGCCTTGCACCTGTCTCAGACTAAGGAGAGACCGGCATCCAACATCAAAATTATACCATCTCCTGGGCTGAGAGGCACGCCCCAAAAGAGGCACACTGATAATGTCCAAAATTCCAAGTTCTTTCTAAATTCGTGCAGACACAAAGACCTTCTGGTCCATAGACAGCCCATCCCATTGACTGAGGAAGGTAAACTGAACGCTCCCATGTGCCACCTAGCCCAAGGCAGTATAGATGTGCTATTTGTTTCGGTCCGAATATAAATTCAGACAAATTTTTGCTTTAAAATGATTTCAATTCCGTTTCGTATATTCGGTTTCTAACAAATTCCAAATTTTCGGAACAATTCAAATTCTCGCTCGCCCCCACCCCCCCACACCCACCTTTCCTGGCCTGCCAGGCTGCATACTTGGATATGGGTCTGGTATGGATTTTGGGGGGCCCCGTGCCATTTTCTTTTTTTCATTTTGGCAAAGGGCCTGGTATGGATTGGGGGGGGGCACGCTGTTTTTATCCTGAATTTCTCATTGCCGGCATTCTTTTGTTTAAATTTCAGCTGGCACTGGGAAAGCCCGCTGACAACCCTTGAGTCATCGGTTGTTAAGGACGTGGCGGCCGGCTTCCTGGCCCACTCCTTAACAACCAGCTTTTCTTCATACGGAATTCGAATCGGTCGATCATTTTTCAACCCACCCGAATGCGAATCATTACGAAAATGTGGCATTGGTTAATAAAAATAATAAACTAAACTAATTCTGAAACGAATCAATGAACCCAAATTTGTAACAAAACTAATCTATAAGGCACCACTGGAATGGCTGCTTTAAAAGGTTCCAATGAGGACAATGCAGTCCCTTGCTGACATAAATGATGTCTCCATGACTCTTCATATGCAAATTTATATTTTGGAAATTTTGAAGTTTTGAAAAAGCACTAGACTTTTTCGGATATCAAATACTACTCTGATCCGACGGAAAAAGTGCGCTCTAATTTTGTTCCGATCGTGTGTGGGCTCCATTGGACTTTTTCCATCGGAATTTCCGACACACAAAGTTTGAGAGCAGGCTATAAAATTTTCCGAACCAAAGAAGGTGGGGTATGTGGCGCTACCTGTGCCGGGGTATCCTATATATTATCTATGCCGTGCCTCTACACTCAAAACTAATAAACCACTTGTAAATGACCAGATAAAAAAATTATAAAAAAAAATATAAATATGTGAAATTACGTGAACCCCTCGCAATAGCGTTGAGATAGATAATACCCATAAAAGTCTCCCCCAATGTCCCACAACAAATGGTACAAATAAACACTTTACAGTGTCTATTAAAGTGATACTAAATAATAAGTGAATCATATAAATCTAGAGTCCATAATGAACAGCAGTCCCATCAGGTAAACATAATTAAATGCAACACTGTGAGTGAATAAAAATTTAAACAAAAAATGAAAAAATGCAAAATAAAAAATAAAAAATGTGTTAAAAAAGTTGTGGATGTGAAGCTCCAGATTGGCAACAAAGTTGTAATTAGTGACTCTCGTGATGAAAACTGATGATTTCCAGTGACTTTGGTGCTCCCCCTCAAGGATCCCCACTCACCAGCTCCTTAAACCCCTGCATGGGTAATAGGCATGTAGCAGCAGACAGTAAAAGGCATCCCAGATCCAATGCAGCCATCACCAGGTGTCTCAGCTCCAGATAGTGGATGTAGCATCAGTCTCTTAGTCACGTACTCATAGGAAAAAACAGGGCTCCCATAGTGTGGTAAGTTTTATAAAACGGATTTATTTAAAAAACAGCCAATAAAACAGCCAATAAAATCAGCCTGGACTCCCCATGCAAGAAGAGCCAGGAAACTCACACTCGATAGGAGAAAAACGAATACAGAGGGAGCTGTGGATAGGAACCAGCAGCCGAACGGCGTGCGCCTCAGCTGCGTTCCAAGCTCGCTCTGAGTTCCGGGTGTGACGTAAGTGCATAGCTCCGCCTTACGCGTTTCGTCATCGACGTTGTCAAAGGCAAAATAAAATTTTCCGACAACAAAATCCGATCGGTTAAATTCCGATCGTGTGTACACAAATCCGACGCACAAAGTGCCACACATGCTCAGAATAAAATAAGAGACAAAAGCTATTGGCTACTGCCCCATTTATAGTCCCGACGAACGTGTTTTACGTCACCACGTTCAGAACGATCGGATTTTCCGACAACTTTGTGTGACCGTGTGTATATATATATATATATATATATACACACAGTGCTGTGAAAATGTATTTGCCCCTTTCCTGATTTTTTATTTTTTTGCATATTTCTCACACTTAAATGATTCAGATCATCAAAGAAATTTTAATACTACACAAAGATAACCCGAGTAAATCTAAGATGCAGTTTTTAAATTATTATTTAATTTATTAAGGGAAAAAATCTGTTCAAACCAGCCTGGCCCTATGTGAAAAAGTAATCTCCCCCTCCCATGCTGAACACCACAATTTTTTGGAAAGCTGAGTTAAATTTTACACAATTTTACACATTAAATTTTACACATTACACACACACTGGCCTGATTACTGCCAGACCTGTTGAATCAAAACCACTTAAATAGAAGCTGTATGACAAAGTGAACCACGCTAAAAGATCTAAAAAAGCCACACATCATGCCGTGATCTAAAGAAATTCAAGATGAGAAACAAAGTCATTGACATGTATTAGTCTGGAAAGGATTACAAATCCATTTCTAAGGCTTTGGGACGCCAGCCAACCACTGTGAGAGCCATTATTCACAAATGGAGAAAACTTGTAGCAGTGGTAAACCTTACCAGGAGTGGCCGGCCAACCAAAATGACTCAGAGAGCATAACGACGACTCATTG